>NW_004797651.1:115677-123263 GCF_000002075.1 Aplysia californica | reverse complement strand
ACGATAGTGGTGACCTTCACGAAAGTCCCTACATCGGGCGTGCCCGCTTTCGTGCCAACCAGTTTGCACAGGAGGTCAGCGTGGGTAGTGGTTCGCCCCAGCGCGCTCACATACACAGCATGCACGCGTCTCCCGGAGGGTTGAGCGCGCGTGCGTCCCCAGCGGCGGCTGGCCTGCTACAGCGCTCTCTCTCTCCCCCGTCGAAAGACAGGATGCACTCACAGCTGGACGCTGAGCTAGAGAAGAAACATGGGGAAGTTCAGAGAAGTGAGTCAGATTACGGATATAATATACATATACAAAGATAATACATATATGTATGTAAAAACATGGGGAAGCTCAGAGAAGTGAGTCGGATTATTGATAATATACGTATACGAAAACAAGAAAAGTGAGTCGGATTACAGATATACTATACATATACAAAAACACGGGTGGGTTCAGGGAAGTGAGTCGGATCACGGATAATACATAATATATATATAAACACATGGGGAGTTTCAGAGAAGTGCATCGAATTGCGGATAATACATACTCAAAAACACAGGGATTCTCAGAGGAGTGAGTCGGATTATGGATAATACACGCTCATAAACATGGGGAGTACATCCCCTGCAGTACCAAAAGCAAATCATTTGTATCCCTTGTCCCTGTAGGGTATGTGATAGAGGTTTATGAGTCCTCATATTTTCATCCTGCTTTTTCACGCTTTCTTTCCCTTCACCCCTTCATTATGAAGATACTTATTGACACTCATATGACCATATGCAGTTGTGAACGCCGTAAAACCTCTACTAAAACTAAACTAAAGAAGATATTTAGTTTACTGCTTTAAGAGATGACTTGAACACAGACCTCCACCCTGTGCAATATAACAATGGGGAGAAAGTATAAAAACAATGCATTCTGGATCAATAACCACTTACTAGAACAAAGACAGTTGAAATCTTTATTGGTTTTTATTAACTCTGTTCAGCATGGTCAATTAGAAATACCAATTTCTTTTTCCCAACACAGATGAAGTTTTGAGGTGTATCCACCATTTAATTAATTTTTTTCACTCAGAGACGCATGACACCTCTAAAAGCTGTGTGGCCTGCATTGCTTGACATTTTTGATTCACAGAAGTTTTCATAAGTAGTTCTGCCTCTGGAAACCAGATTATTCAACTGTTTTATTGTCATACGTCCTGTTAGGGAAATCAGACACTTGTCAAAATAATGAAATCTGAGAAATCAACATTTTTTTCCAGTTTGGAAATTTTTTTCAAATTTTTTTTTTTTAGCTCAACGTCTTGTTTGTCCATTCAAAAACACTTTTATGTTTGGATTTTATTTTATGGAAAAACATTGATTAAAGGCACAAAAAATGAAAATTTGCAGTTTCCAAAAACTCTTTCCCAATGGAAGACACCACACTTTGGTGGCCATTTTCTCACTGATTTTACCTCTGAAACCAGGCGACCCCACCTCCTTCAATCACAAATATCTCGACTTCTGTTCAACATAAATGAGTATTTTTTTTTTCATCAAAAGCAAGGCTAATAAGGAACCTTTAAAATGATACCAATAGCTCCACATGTCCAAATATTGACGAGCGCCTGATTCCAGCGCGTTGTGACACATATTTTCCGTCCACCCCCAGCGGAGGAGAGACTGCGGTCGCTGCAGGACGACCTGTCGGCCACAGAGAAGAAGCTGATGAACGCCACCACGGAGCTCAAGAAAATCTCCACGGATCGCAACACGCCAGAGCCGTTCCGAGACGACAACAAGTACAAGATACGCCAGAGGCTGGCCCGCAAGATGCAAAAGGTGTGTATATTGTCCTAGTCTTGTTGGGGGTAATAATAATGACAATAGTAATAATAATGATGATAATAATAATAATGATAATGATAATAATAATAATAATAATAATAATAATAATAATAATAATAATTGTATAATAATAATAATAATGATAATGACAATACTAATGATAATAATTTTATTAATGATAATAATAATAATAATAATAATAATAATAATGATGATAATAATAATAATAATAATACTACTACTAATAATAATAATAATAACAATGACAACAACAACAACAACGACAACAACAATAATAATAATAATCACCTATCAACCTGCCACATGTAAAATACAGGGATTATATACTATTGAAGCTCAGATTTGACAAAATCGCTGGCATTTTTAGGTGAGTTTATCCAATAATATGTTATTTGTGAAGCAGAATAGTGAACTCAGGCGCTCGTCAAAACAATGAAAGGGAAGAAACTGGCATTTTCCCACAGGTTTTGGAATTTTCATCCAATTTCTATTGTTTGGCTCAACACCTTTTGTGCCCTCTGTGTGGATTTTACGGAAAAAAACGTTGATTCAAGGCATAAAAGATGTAAATTTTCAGTTTCCACGGAATCTCAAGCGAAGGAAATAACGCAACTTTGGCGGACATTTTCACGCTAATTTTGCCTCTCTAACCAGGCGCCCCCCACCTCCTTTATTTGCCAATATCTCGACTTGTACAAAAGATTAAATGGATATTTTTTCCTTCAAAAGCAAGGCGAATTTACTGGCTTTGATTAAGATGATACCAATAACTCCACATGCCTCTAAATTGACAGGCACCTGATTCCACCGCGTCGTGACACATATGTTGTTTGATTCCACCGCGTCATGACACATATGTTGTTTGATTCCACCACATCATGACACATATGTTGTTTGATTCCACCACGTCATGACACATATGTTGTTTGATTCCACCACGTCATGACACATATGTTGTTTGATTCTACCACATAATGACACATATGTTGTTTGATTCCACCTCATAATGACACATATGTTGTTTGATTCCACCGCATCATGACACATATGTTGTTTGATTCTACCACATAATAACACATATGTTTTCTCCCGCACAATGCGCCGACCCTCCGGCCAGGTGAACGAGCTGAGAGACCAGGCGACCCAGATGGAGTCAGACATTGACCGCAAGCATGAGAGGATGACCGCCGAGCGCAACGAGCTGCACCGACTACAGAGTCAGTTGTCGGGGATGGATACCACGGACGCTGGATATGTACGTCTACTAGTCTGTTCAGTCTGTCTGTTTTGTCAGTTATTACCTGGGGATTGTTCTGTCTCTGAGTTTTGTCAGTACTGAGTCTGTTCTGTCTCTGAGTTTTGTCAGTACTGGGTCTTGTCTGTCTCTGTGTTAAATCATTTATTACTGAATCTGTTCTGTCTCTTTGTTTCTCAGTTTGTACTGCGTCATATCGCAGACTGGGCTGAAACTGTCCATGGGCAGTATCTAGACCCTGGGTTATAGTTTGCTCATGCCTTTCCTTCATCATACATGAATATATTATGTGAGGCAGCGTGGTGGAATCAGGCTCTCGTCAAAATAATCAAAGTGAAGAAACTTGCATTTTTACGCAGTTTGTGAATTGTTATTAAATTTTTGTTTTTTGGCTCAACACCTTTCATGCCAATTAAAGAACTCATTTCTGTGTGGATTTTTCTGAAAAACATTGATTACAGGCACAAAAAATGTAAATTTTCATTTACCACGGACTCTTAAACTAAGGAAATAACTAATTTTTGGCGGCCATTTTCTCCCTAATTTTACATTTGAAAACAGGTGACACCCCACCTCCTTCTTTCGTAAATATCTCGACTTGTATTCAAGATAAATGGATATTTTTTTTCATCCAAATAAAGGCAAGTGAACAAGCTTTAAGATGATACCAATAACTCTACATGCCCACAAATTGACGAGAGCCTGATTCCACCACGCTGCCTCACATATTATTCTTTAAAAAAAAAAAAAAAACAGTGGGCAGGTGCTCTAGTTTGGTTAGAGCCTTCTTTTCTGTCAATGATCTATTGCCCCTTTTTATCTCCTCCTTTTTCTTGTGTATTAATGTTAAGTAACACCTCTAATCTTTGACACTAATAATAATGATCTAATTGTGTTGCAAGTGCTGTAAAACTCTTTCTATCCTTCTTTTCTTTGTATGTTAATGTTTAGTATAACACCTCTAATCTTTGACACTTATATTAGTGGGTGGTTGGCGGGTGCTCTGGTGTGGTTTGCTTCTTCTTTCCTATGAAACATCTGTCGTCCTTATCTCCCCTTCTCCTTTTTTATGTTTGTTACTCTCTTGTAACACCTCTAATCTAAGCTTCTGGCGCTCATATGACCTTATGCAGTTGCGAGCGCAGTAAAACCTCTACTAAAACTAAAACTAAACACTTATATTAAAGATCTGATTGTGTTGCAAGTGCTGTAAAACTCTTTCTATCCTTCTTTTCTTTGTATATTAATGTTAAGTATAACACCTCTAATCTTTGACACTGATAATAATGATATATTTCTGTTGCATGTGCTGTAAAACTCTTTCTTAAACTAAAACTCACTTTACTTTACTTTTCCGATCGATATGGCAAAGAATTGACAGGTTTTAATCAGCTGCTTAGACTAAAACAAAACAAAGAGAACTGTCCTAAATAAAAACTCATTAGCGTACTGGACTGCAGCCTGAACTAGTCCCTGTGCGTGTGTGTCTCAGGGCCGCGTGGAGAGACAGATGCACGACAAAGAGTCGCAGATCAACGAAGGAAGTCACCACCAGATAGAGCTACAGAAACAGCTGGAGGAAGCGCTGAGCAACATCACACGCGAGACGTCTGACATAAAGAAACTGGAGGAACAACTGTCTGCTGGTGAGTGGGTGGCGTATGATCTGGTGTGTGTGGTCTGTTTGTTTTGTTTTTGTTCAGTGTTACATTTTAAAAAAGTAAAATCCACACAACAACAACAAAGCAATAGCCACAAAAAAACAACAAAAGCAACGACAACAACAACAACAACAACAACAGCAACAGCAATGACAACAATAACCACACTAACAACCTGGGCTCACAAATGCTCACAACAGCAGCGACAACAACAACACCAACAACAACAGTTAACGGCCCCCTCATTGCCCCACAGACCAGATTGAGCAGAACGAGGAGCTGCGCCATGAGCTGGACGACATCGTGTCGGGTCTGTCCGGCTACCTGGAGAATGTCAAAGGTCAGAGCAAGCAGCACAAGCAGGAGTTTGAGATGCTCCTACAGGAGAAGGAGGGGCTAGAGGAGAAGATCCGCCGTATGGAGGCCGAGCTGCAGCTCCTGGAGGGGGAGGCCAACAACGCACGATGGATGCAGAAGGTCAGGGACATGTCGTGGCAACTTGATTTAATTTTTTTTAAAATTATATATTATATTGCACTTTAAAAAAATCCCTGTGGGATCATTTGGCTTACAATGGCAAACATACCTACCTACCTACCTACCTACCTACCTACCTACCTACCTACCTACCTACCTACCTACCTACCCACCCTCCCACCCACGTACCCACCCACCTACCTACCTACCTACCTACCTATCTACCTACCCACCTACCTACCCACCTACCCACCATCCCACCCACCTACCTACCTACCTACCTACCTACCTGTCTGCCTGCATACTATTTAAACACATGGTAACCTATAGTATACATGGAGGAAGCGAAGTTATAGACCTCGTAGCTAGTCTGGTCTGGAGAGAAAAGTAAAGGGAATTGATAGCAGGCAACTTGTAATGATCACAAATGCCACGACTTGCCGTAGATAGCTGCGTCTTTCCCTTTCCTCAAATGGTGCCTTTAATAATTCTTTGCTTTATGTTTTGTTAGGTTGCTTAGACCTTCTTATGGCTTCACCTGTGTCCTTCAAGTGGTTTTGTTTTTGATCGTCCAAGTAAAATATGTGGGTTTTTTTTTACTACTGTCCTTTCGTGTCTATATATAGTTGATGTATGGTTGTGAAAGTTCTTCTTTATGTGGTTGAACTGGTTTTTCTTGTTTCTGTGAAATAATTTTTCTTGTCTGAATGATTATGTGATTGGTGGAAAGCGCTCAGAGCTTATACTAGTATGAAATAGAGCACTATATAAATGCATTCTATTATCATTATTATTATTATTATTAAAAATAACAAACATGCGTGTTTTCCTTACAGAGGCTGTCTGAGTTGGAGGACTCCCTGAGGAAAACAGAGGATTTGAACTCCACCCTTCAGGATGAGGTTCACCGCAGCCGACAGCGTGACCCGGAGATCCAGTCTCGTCTTGGCCAGGCTGAGACAGAAGCCAAACAGTTGAGACAGACGCTGAGCGAGACCGAGAAGAAAGCCGAGGTGAGGGAAGCTCTGTGCACCATGCAGTGATGATTTGTGACTTGAAATGAATACAGAAAAATAAATTTATAAAAATTAATAAACAGCGCTAAGTCCCTGCTCAGCAGCAAGCTCTGTGCACTTTACAATCTGTATCATTATCCCTGCAGACCTTAGAACTTTCAGAAACTTTCTTGGCTTCCTGAAAAACGTACAATGCAAGCAGTGGTTCTAGTGTTTAAACACTGACAAACTGGCAAGTTCTTTCCCTGTCTATAAATGGATACTCATTCCTACCTGGGTGGTGTGAGAAAAACTCATGTTAAGAGCCTTTCCCAAGGACACAGTTTCGGGCCTCTGATGAGCTATGCAAGAGGAACAGCCTAACCACTGGACTACCAACTGTCACTGTAGTCTAGTGGTTAGTCTACCGGACTCGTAATCATAAGGTTGCAAATTCAGGGGTTTGAGCCTCAGCTTGGTCCGACATTGTGTCCTTTGGAAAGACACTTCACATGAACTTCTCGCTTGGCTAGGTCCTTTCAGATAGGAACGTTAAACTCGTAGGTTCAACGTCTTAAATAACCTAATAGTGTTGATAGAGGTGTTAAACCCATACTATTTATACCATTCCCGTACGTGTCATCTTTCTTTCCCCTGTCTGTGTGTCCCTCCAGGCGGAGAGGAAAGCCCTCCAGAACCAGCTGAAGACGGAGCGAGAGAGGGCGGAGAAGATGACACAGAGAATCCAGGACGTGAACAGACAAGAGCTGGAGACCAAGAAACTCGCTTCTCAGCTGGAGGCTGCCAAGGTAAGTCAGTCAATTGTCCAGTTCTGGGTCAGTCTCAGTGTTGCTATTTCATTATTTGTGTCACGACACGGTGGATACAGGCGCTTATCAATTTTTCGGCATGTGGAGATATTGGTATCATCTCAAAGCTTGTTCATTTGCCTTGCTTTTGATGAAATAAATATCCCTTTATCTTGGATACAAGTCATGATTTTTGTAATTTAAGGAGGTGGGGGTTGCCTGGTTTCAAAGGTAGAATTAGCAAGAAAATGGCTGCCAAAGTTTGGTCTTTTCAATAGCTTGAGAGTCCTTGTAAACGGAAAAATGACATATTTTGTGGCTTTAACAAAGATTTTTCAAAAAATTCACTTGGAAATATGTTTATATATATGGGCATACAAGGTGTTGAGTCAACAAAAAATAGATTAATTTAATGCTGCTAAACTGGCAGAAAAGTACCTGTTCCTTCGATTTCATTATTTTGATGAACGCCTCATTTCACCACGCTGCGTCACATTTGTGTCCTTAACCCTATACACAAAAATTTTTTAACTCCTCCCCCTCCCCTT
>NW_004797651.1:112393-114571 GCF_000002075.1 Aplysia californica | reverse complement strand
GAGAGAGAGAGAGAGAGAGAGAGAGAGAGAGAGAGAGAGAGAGAGAGAGAGAAAATGTTTATGGTGCTGTGTTTCAACATTTAATACATGCATTCATTACTTCTTATCTCATCTTGTCTTGTCTTTCTTTTCTTATCTTATATTATCTCATCTGATCTGATCTTATCTTATCTTTTCTTATCCATCTTGCCTCATCTTGTCTTGTCTTGCTTTATCTATCTTAATTTATCCCAACATATCTTATCTTGTCTTTTCTTGTCTTATCTTGTCTTGTCTTTCTCATCTCATCTCATCTCATCTCAATTCTTCTCATCTCATCCCATCTCATCCCAGAACCCAATAGAGCCGCAGGGCAAGAACGACATCCTAGGCATGACCTTCCAAGACCTTCAGAAACACACCCAGGATCAGTTCAACAACAGCGCTAAAGAGCTGGATCTGCTCAAGAAGAAATCACAGAAGGTAACGCCGCTTCTTTTTATAAGAAATAAATACAAAGTAATAAAATAAATCACACTTTTTATTTGTCCTGCAAGGGCACTTTGTTTTACAATGGCAAACATACATTTACATACATAAATACATAATTATGAATACGTACAAATACATGTAGAAATATACACTTGAATACACAATACTTAACAATTACAAAATAGTTTACAAACATGCTACTGTCGGTCGCCACTGTGAAGCTCCCTGTATTTTGAGCTAGGGTTGTCGTGTCTTGCTTAAGGACACACCCCAGTGAACACCCATCTGATCCCCGTGTCACCAACACTTGCTTGACTCTACTTGAGTGGAAACTCACTACTCACTTAGCCACTTCTCTACTGCCCGTCCGCCAAAGTATGGATAATAATCGGGAGGACTTCCATAACGAACTCTTTGCTTCAGATGGCGCTGCAGTCTATTTTGAAGCTCTCTTTCGTTTTTCCAGAAGGTGAATAGGAATAGCACCTCCTAGGGTAGTGTAATGTCTGTTCTACTGAACTCGTTATGTCCTTGTCTGTTCTACTGAACTCGTTATGTCCTCATCTGTTCTACTAAACTCGTTATGTCCTCATCTGTTCTACTGAACTCGTTATGTCCTCATCTGTTCTACTAAACTCGTTATGTCCTCATCTGTTCTACTGAACTCGTTATGTCCTCATCTGTTCTACTGAACTCGTTATGTCCTCATCTGTTCATTATGTCCTCATCTGTTCTACACATTATGTCCTCGTCTGTTCTATACATTTTGTCCTCGTCTGTTCTACACATTTTGTCCTCGTCTGTTCTAGTTCTACACATTATGTCCTTGTCTGTTCTATCTACACATTATGTCCTCGTCTGTTCTATCTGCACATTATGTCCTCGTCTGTTCTACACATTATGTCCTCGTCTGTTCTATCTACACATTATGTCCTTGTCTGTTCTACACATTATGTCCTCGTCTGTTCTACACATTTTGTCCTCGTCTGTTCTAGTTCTACACATTTTGTCCTCGTCTGTTCTATCTACACATTATGTCCTCATCTGTTCTACACATTTTGTCCTCGTCTGTTCTATCTACACATTTTGTCCTTGTCTGTTCTATCTACACATTTTGTCCTCGTCTGTTCTGTCTACACATTATGTCCTCGTCTGTTTTACACATTATGTCCTCGTCTGTTCTATCTACACATTTTGTCCTCGTCTGTTCTACACATTATTTCGTTGGGGGGTGGCGGGTACTCTGGTGTGGTTTGCTTCTTCTTTCCTATCAAAAGTCTATCGTCTTTATCTCCCCTCGTTCTTTTTTGTGTTTGTTACTCTCTTGTAACACCTCAAATCTTCGGCAGTTATATGACCTTATTGTGTTGCAAGCGCTGTAAAACTTTTAGTAAAAAATATTTCGTTTCCTCCCCCAGGCGGAGTCAGAGGCCCAGACATTGAGGGAACAGGTGAAGAAGCTGGAGCAGACCACGAAGAAGGAACAGGACAAGGTCAAGTCACGGGTGAGTGGGGAGGGTGGGGTGCTCAACTACAACAACTACAACAACAACAGCAACAACAACAGCTACAGCAACTGCAGCTATAACAATAACTACAGCAACAATAAAATTTATAACGTCATTACTGCTATTAACACCACCACCAGGAGAGAGAGAGAGAGAGAGAGAGAGAGAGAGAGAGAGAGAGAGAGAGAGAGAGAGAATT
>NW_004797651.1:107313-111976 GCF_000002075.1 Aplysia californica | reverse complement strand
AGAGAGAGAGAGAGAGAGAGAGAGAGAGAGGATGCCATGTTACAAAGATTAAAGGGACAGTGTTATAGAGAGTGTAGGAGAGGAAAAAGAAGAAGAAAAAAGAGCGCGAGGGCGTTATAGAGATGAGAACAGACAGGCTGACAGACTGACAGGCAGACAGACAGACAGACAGACAGACAGACAGACAGACAGACAGACAGACAGACAGACACAAAGAGACCGCAGGGAGGGGTATAGGTTATGAAATCAACATACAACATTTTCATTATATTCATCCCTTAATAATCTTTCTGTTGTTTTTATTTTTCTTGTCTTTTTTCTCTCCATCTGTAGATTGAAGACGACAACAAAAAGCTGCAGGAGGAGATAAAACGTTTGAAGAAAGCACTGGAGGAGGCGAAGGAGAGGAACAGAGAGGTGAGTCATTGCTGGATTATTTCTGTGGTAGTAAGTGGTAAATTGTTGGTGTTTGGTGCAGTGCAGAGAGAGGGGGGAGAGAGAGAGGGGGAAGAGAGAGAGAGAGGGGGGGAGAAGGGGGAGAGGGAAAGAAGAAAGAGAGAGAGGGAAAGAAGAAAGAGAGAGAGAGAGAGAGAGAGAGAGAGAGAGAGAGAGAGAGAGAGAGAGAGAGAGAGGAGAGAAAGGGATGAGAGGAGATGGAGAAAGTTGAGGGGGGGGGTTAAGAATTGTCAGGAGGAGGAGGGAGAATGCATTTTTTTAGATTGTGGTATCAATTAATAAATAACTGCAGTTATTACCATTTTTTCATGGGTGGTTGGCGGGTGCTGCAGTGTGGTTTACTCCTTGTGTCCCATCAAACACTTGTCTGTTAGTTACTCTTTAGTAGTAACACCTCAAATCTTTGGCACTTATTTGTTTGCAAGTTCTATAAAATATTTACTTTACTTTTGTACGCCGCTTATACCTTTTTGGGCGTCGTGGAATAAAATATTTACAAAAACTAAAACTAAACTCACCTTTTTTCTCAACTGTCATGGAACTCAGATAATTTTTCAATGAACCGAGTGTATGTTTCAATTAAGGAGTTTTCTCAAACTATTCTTTCTTCGCTGATTGTATTTCAATTAACGAATCGTCTCAAACGTGTCGCTGGGTCACCAGGGAGGTATCCCGGTGCGCATCGTGTACCGGCCGGACTCTGAGAACAGCGCAGACCGGGCCTCGTCGCTCAACTCGGAGGAGAAACTGTTGTTTGACGAGCTGCAACGAGAGTTGCTGGACCTGAAGCGAAACATGCGGCAACACGAGGAGGATCTGTCCAAGAGGGTCAGTGGCTGCCTGTTGTGTGTCTGTGGTGGTCAGTGGCTGCCTGTTGTGTGTCTGTGGTGGTCAGTGGCTGCCTGTTGTGTGTCTGTGGTGGTCAGTGGCTGCCTGTTGTGTGTCTGTGGTGGTCAGTGGCTGCCTGTTGTATGTCTGTGGTGGTCAGTGGCTGCCTGTTGTGTGTCTGTAGTGGTCAGTGGCTGCCTGTTGTGTGTCTGTGGTGGTCAGTGGCTGCCTGTTGTGTGTCTGTGGTGGTCAGTGGCTGCTGGTTGTGTGTCTGGAGATTAGTGGCTGCCTGTTGTGTGTCTGTAGTGGTCAGTGGCTGCCTGTTGTGTGTTTGCGGTGGTTGGCGGGTGCTGTCTGTGTGTGCGCGCGTGCTTGGTGTTTGTGCGAGGTTGTCATGTGTGTTGTCTTGTGTGTGTGTCGGTGTTCATGTCTTTTGTGTGTCAGTGTTCATGTCTTTTGTGTGTCAGTGTTCATATCTTTTGTGTGTCAGTGTTCATGTGTGTGTTGTCTTGTGTGTGTCAGTGTTCATGTCTTTTGTGTGTCGGTGTTCATGTCTTTTGTGTGTCTATGGTGGTCATGTGTGTGTTGTCTTTTGTACGTGTCAGTGGTGAGGGATTTTTTTGCTCTTAATATGTGTCAGTTGTGATGTTTGTTTTTTTTTCTTTTGTGTCAGTGTCAGTGGTGATGTTTTTTTGTCTTTTGTGATGTGTTTTCTCTCTTGTGTCCATAATGTTATCTCTTTCGTGTCACTGCTGACCTTTCTTTATGGCGTGGTTTTTAATTAATTAAATTTTGACTCACCATGGTATCCTCTGCCAGCTGTTGAGATGTACTCGCCTCCAACATCAAGTGTCTGCTCTGCTCAGATGTACTAAACCCTAATTATTATTTTTCAAAATTTTTGTTGCATTTTCATGTATTATACACACATACACACTCTCTCTCACACACACACACACACACACACACACACACACACACACACACACACACACGAACACACACACGAACACACACACATACGGCAAGAAAACGCATGTGTAGACACACAATCTAATGTCTCACTAATGCTTCACATAACAAACAAACAAACACACACAAATAACAAACGCATGTATAGACACACAATCTAATGTCTCACTAATGCTTCACCAGTTGCTGGATGCCGAGGCAGAGACCGCCCAGTTCAAAGAGGAAATGAGGCAGAAGGAGAAGGAGTACGAGGCTGAGATGGAGGAACACAGGCAGGCTGCAGAACTCATGAGGGTAATGCTCCCGATGATTACACATCAGCTACACACTTGCTACACACTTGCTACACACCTGCTACACATTTGCTACACACTGGCTACACACCTGCTACACACTTGCTACACACTGGCGACACACTTGCTACACACTTCCTGTACACTTGCTACACACCTGCCACATATTTACTACACATCTCTACACACTTACTACACACTTCCTGAACACTTGATATACATCTGCTACACACCTGCCACATATTTGCTATACATCTGCTACACTCTTGCTACACACTTCCTGTACACACTTGCTACACACTGACACAGTCACAGCCACACCACCACTGTACTCATATACAAATACACTCACATACTCATATTATATGCACAAACTCAAATGTACATTTGTACTGGTGCACATATTATTGGCGTATGGCCCAAATAAACATTCTGATTCTTTTATCATTTTAAATAAAAAGATAAATGGAAAAAAAGAAAAATTGTTTGTTTTTTTTACATAAGAAATGTATTAGATATATATGTGATTATTTATAATGTTTTGTTTTTGATTGAAAATCTTGTTCTAGTAAATGTGAGGCGTGCTGACAAAATGAGTTACTTCTCGCGATCCAAGAATGGAGACATTAGGCCGAAAATCAACTTTGGGGTCAGATTTATAGATTTGATGCCGTTTTGTTCAAGTCTACCGTGTCTTTTATTATTCCATACTTACAAATTGTACAAACACCATCTATAATGATGATGTATCAATTTCCATACGCCTAAAATCCCAAAGAAGTAACTCTTTTTGTCAGCACACCTCACAAACGTTTTCACCATATTGGGTTTTTTTGTGGGTGGTGGAAGATGTAGGTCTTTGTTTTTCTCTTTTAATTTTGACGGAAAGTCTTGTTCTGACCTTCTGAAAGGTTGCACCGTACGTATTGCTTATGGGGTTGTTGTTTGTTTGTTTGTTTGTTTGTTCTGTTTTTGGTTCTCTTTTCATCTTGAATGAAAATATTGCTGTAACCTGGCAAATGGTTGACCTTTGGCCTTTGTGTGACCCCCAGGAGAAACAGGAAGCTCGCATCCAGGTGATCGCTCAAGACCTGGACCAGGCTCAGTTTGTGGCCGACTCGCTGCAACAGATGTTGGAGGAGAGGGAGAAGTGTCTCAACGCTGAGCTCAGCAACGCCGATATGTCCAACCAGATGATCTGTGAGTGGTTGTGTGTGTGTGTATATGTGTGTGTGTGTGTGTGTGTGTGTGTGTGTGAGTGTGTGTGTGTGTGTGTGAGTGTGTGTGTGTTTGTGTGTGTGTGGATGTGGGTGTCTGTGTGTGTGTGTGTGTGTGTGTGTTTGTGTGCATGTGTTTCTTTCACTTTTGTTCATACTTGATATCCATCCCTCCACACACACTCTCTCTCTTTCTCTCTCTTTCTCGCGTCTCTCTCTCTCTCTCTCTCTTTCTCGCATCTCTCTCTCTCTCTCAAATACAACTTATTATTTGAGAAACTTTCTTTACCTCTCTAACTCTCTCTCACTCCCTCCCTCCCTCCCTCCCTCACCTCCCTTCCTCCCTCGACTCTCCATCCCCCCTCCCTCACCTCACTCACCTCCCTCCCCTCTCTAACTCCCTCCCTCCCTCCCTCACCTCTCTAACTCCCTCACCTCTCTAACTCCCTCCCTCCCTCCCCCAGCGGCCCAGGAAGATGAACTAGCCCGCCTCTACGACATCCTGGAGACCCAGCGTGACGAGATCGAGAACCTGAACCAGATCCTGGACCACCTGGCACAGCAAGGGCCGGATGGAGGTCAGTACATGCGTTATTATAATTATGATTATGATTATGATGATGATTATTATTATTGTTACTAGCAATACTATGATCATGGTAGACTTTCCAATCCTCACAATCTCCATGTAACAATCATCACAATTCTTTCATCTTAATCCCCCTGTTACGTTCCAATCCTGACAATTCCCCTGTAACGTTCCAATCCTGACTATCCCCCTGTGACCGTTGGCGGGTACTCTGGTGTGGTTTGCTCCTTCTTTCCTATCAAACATCTATCACCCCTGGGGCAGTGATACTGACTGAAGTGTCTTTAGGCCTTTCCCAAAGGAGGGGG
>NW_004797651.1:102693-106166 GCF_000002075.1 Aplysia californica | reverse complement strand
AGAGAGAGAGAGAGAGAGAGAGAGAGAGAGAGAAATGAATGGCAGATCAAAAGAGAGATATAGACAGAGATATAAATATACAAAGAGTGCAAAAGAAAGAGAAAGGAGGAGAGAAAGAGAGAGATAAGTAGATAGAGAGAGATAGCTAGAGATAGAGAGATAGAGAGGTAGAGAAAGATAGATAGAGAGAGAGATAAAGACTGATAGCTAGACAGAGATAGAGAGAGATAAGTAGATAGAGAAGGATAGGTAGATAGAGAAACAGAGACAGACAGATCAACTACTTTCACCTCATTCTCTCACCCCCAGCCGACCCTACCCAGTCGAGTGTCGGGCAGCCAAGCCAACACGACAGCCGCCACTGTACGTCCTGGAAGCACCGCCCACCCGTCGTCTGGCCCCACCCACTCTTCGTCAGGCCCCACCCACTCCAGCCGCCCGTCTGGTGGGATCGCCACGGGGGCTGCGATGGCCTCAACCCCCATGCCACGGTCTGGGCAGGTGAGATCTGGTCATGTCTGGGCACAGGTGTAGTTGGCAGGTTCACATACAAACATGTGCTACTATATATGTGAGGCAGCGTGGTGGAATCAGGCTCTTGTCAATTGTTGGGCGTGTCGAGATATTGGTTTCATCTTAAAGCTTGTTCAATTGTCTTTATTTGGATGGAAAAAAAATATCCATTTATCTTGAATGCAAGTCGAGATATTTGTGAATGAAGGAGGTGAGGGTCACCAATTTTCAGAGGCAAAATTAGTGAGAAAATGGCCCCCAAAGATTAGTTATTTCTTTAGCTTAAAAGTACATGGTAACTGAAAATTTACATTTTATGTGCCTTTAATCAACGTTTTACTGAAAAATCCACCCAGAAATGAGTTCTTTACTGGGCATGAAAGGTGTTGAGCCGAAAAACAAAAATTTGATAAAAATTTACCAACATGCTGGAAAATGCAGGTTTCTTCATTTTGATTATTTTGACGAGAGCCTGATTCCACCACGCTGCCTCACATATTGTTGAGAGGGGGGGGGGGAGGAATGGGGGTTTGCCCACAACTCAAATTCACCAAGTTCGTTACACTAACTCAAGTGTTTTGCTTGTGCATTAAGTTTTGTGCAGAAAATGTGACGTCTTATGAAACTGGAAGAAGAAAAAAAAATATGAAGGAATTAATAACCGTATTTAAATACTTTAGTAAACCAAGAAACTTGATTGAAAGGATAAGATATTTATGTGCGTGGATGGTTGGCAGGTGCTCTTGTGTGGTTTGCTCCTTCTTCCCTGTCAAACATCTATTGTCCTTTTGTCCACTCCTTCTTTTTTGTGTTTGTTACTCTCTTGTAACACCTCTAATCTTCAGCACTCATATGACCTGATTGTGTTGCAAGTGCCGTAAAATGCTTACTAGAACTAAAACTAAAACATTTCTGTACGTGCAGAGCTCCAGACTTGCGGCTGAGCCAAGGGTCCAGCCCGTAGAACACCTGGGCACAGAGAGACGCGAGTCCAAGGCTCCGCACGGGTCACGCTCAGCTGTGGGGAAGTCGGGAGATGGTTTACCTGGCCAGGCGCCACATAGGACGCAGGAGAGAGGTGAGGGCTTGACGACACCGCATCTTTCTTGTTTGTTTTGTATAATATTATTGTCACCTTCGTTCTCTCTCTCTCCCTCTCTCTCTCTCTCTCTCTCTCTCTCTCTCCCTCTCTCTCTCTCCTCTCTCTCTCTCTCTCTCTCTCTCTCTTCGTCTCTCTCTTTCTCTCTCTTTGTCTCTCTCTCTCTCTCTCTCTCTCTCTCTCTCTCTCTCTCTCTCTCTCTCTTCTGGCACTGTTGTGTGATAAGCGGTTAGTGATGCCGACAGCACGCAGGAACTCAACACTTGCTCGGGGTCCTTGAAAAGTGCTGATTGTGGGTCACTGAAATGTCCCAGAAGACAGGTTCTGACACGATAGTTGACACATGGTCCATAGTCTCGTCCTCCTCCCTGTAGGCTCGATGGAACGGATCTGGTTTATCTGTTGGCACAATTTTGTGGAGATATGATCTCAGCTTGGGCGATTTTCCGCCAGTTCTCATTTGTCACCTTCGCTACGTTGCTGTTGTTCGGGGTATTAAAAACAATGAGGAGGGAGACTCGGGGGAGAGGAGAGACTTTGAGGTTATGTTTCTGTTCTGTTTTGAAGGTTGTCTTCATCTTTGTCAAGGTTATTCTGTTGCAACTTTTTGAGATGAAGAATTATATCATTGATGTTTTTTGTGATAATAGACAAACATAGTCAATGTAATGATGATGAACAGACAGACTTATCATAATAATAATAATAATAATAATAATAATGATAATAACAATAATAGTAATAATAATAGTAATAATAATAATAATAATAATAATAATAATAATAGCTGAAATAATCCTTTTCCAATTGTAATTATCACCATTGTTGTGTTATGAAAATTATTATTAAATCTTTGACAAAAAACAAAAACAAAATATGAATGTGGGTTAAGCAGGTGATCTGGTGGGGTTTGCTTTTTCTTTCCTATCAAACATCTTTCGTCCTTGTCTCTCCTCCATCTTTTCTTAGCATGCTACTCTCTATTGGTATCTCTAATCTTGGCCACTTATATGGCCTATTTATGTTGCAAATGTAGAAAATTCTAACGCTCATGTTAAACCCAAACATCTTTAATATATTCGGCATTGATAAGGTATTATTGTTGCAAATGTGGTAGAATTCTTGCTAAAACTAAAACTATACATCTTTGATCCTTTATAACTTTTTTGAGTTGCAAGTGCTGTAAAAGTCTTACTTAAACTAAAAACTAAAAACTAAAACTAAATGTGAGGCAGCGTGGTGGAATCAGGCTCTCGTCAAATTAAGCAAAGTGAATAAACTTGCATTTTTTCGCAGGTTTGTGAATTTTTATCAAATTTTTGCTTTTTGACTCAACACCTTTCATGCCCATTAAAGAACTCATTTCTCTGAGGATTTTTCTGAAAAATGTTGAGTAAAGGCACAAAAATGTAAATTTTCAGTTACCACGGACTCTTAAGCTAAGGAAATAACTAATCTTTGGCGGCCATTTTCTCACTAGTTTTACCTCTGAAAACAGGTGACCCCCACCTCCCCACCTCCTTCTTTCGCAAATAGCTCGACTTATATTCAAGATAGATGGATATTTTGTTCATACAAATAAAGACAAGTGAACTAGCTTTAAGATGATACCAACAACTCTACATGCCCAAAAATTGACGAGAGCCTGATTCCACCACGCTGCCTCACAAATAATGACTGGTTGATTTTGGGCACTTTTATAACTTTTTTGTGTTGCAAGTACTGTAAAAGTCTAAAAGTTAACAAAAAACTAAAAACTAAAGAATGACTGGTCGTTGCAGCCTTCGACGGGAATGCGGTGACCAATCCTAGCGGTCAAGGCAGTCGCAGGAGTAGCCGTAGCCGTGCCGCCCGCCCTGTG
>NW_004797651.1:97968-101702 GCF_000002075.1 Aplysia californica | reverse complement strand
CACACACACACACACACACACACACACACACACACACACACACACACACACTCTCACACACACACACTGAATGCCTTTAATGTCAATTTTAAAACTCATTTCTGTGTGGATTTTACTTTAAAAAAACCTATTGGTTAAAGGCACAAAAAGATATTAATTTTTAGTTTCCAAGGATTTTGAAGTTTTGAAAGTCACCAAACTGGCGCCTGATTCCACTACGTCTTGGGGCAAATTATGTCGACATGTTCTTTAACACTTTGCAGTCAAACAGCTAGCTCTAGCTGTACAAAATACCCCGTCTGGTCACCCAGCCAGGAGAGCGACTGCAACAGACTTCTCGGGCCAGGGGCAAACTGCTCTAGGTGATCGCAACAGACAATTTTCACAGGCGCATTATTGCGCCAAGTGACTGCAAAGTGTTAAACATTTCCAATCATTTTCTACAACTAAAGCACTTTTGTGTGGTTTTTCTCACAGTTTCTACCCGGAACCCGTAGACGCGTACGGCACACCTCTGGCGCCGCCAGGTGGCGCTGCTGTCCCCATGGTTGCCCCTCTTGGCCCCTCAGGTTTCCCCGGACAAGCTGCCATGGGCGGCGACCCGGCGGTGGCCTTTGACCTCGTTCCTCAGGAGATCAGCTACAACCCGGGCTCTGTGCTACACGGATTTGACGGTGAGTCCACGGGTTTGATTCTTCTCTGCTGTTGCTGGAATTATTATTGTTATTGTTATTATCATTGTTATTGTTATTGTTATTATTGTTATTGTTATAGTTGTTGCTATTACTATTATCATTACTATTTGTTGTTTTTTAAATTATTATTATAATTATTATAGTTGTTTTTGTTATTATTTTAATTGTTGTTATTGCTGGTAGTCTTTTTTGGTGTTTATTAATGAAAAAGTCGTAATCCTTTTTTTTCTTTCCTTCCTTCATTCCTTCGTGCAGCTGTGTCAGGAGGAACCGGAGGAGGAGGAGGGATGGTCGCGGGGTCGGGGGCAGGGGCGGGCTACCCCGTGGGCAGTCAGATGTACTTCCCGTCCGGCCCGGCCCAGGTCTCGCACTACGGTCCTGGACGTATGTACCTGCCGGCCGGCGCGGGTCACAGGGGTCAACACCCAGCCCGGATCTACTACCCCGCCCAGCACTCCATACCCATGCCCGCTCCAGGTGAGAGAACTGATACACACATGGTTTAGAGTAGGGGGCCCAAATCAGTTGTGTGACGTTGTGTTGAAATCAGGCGCTCGTCGAAATAATCCGAGAAATTGGCATTTTTCGGCCAGTTAGGAAATTTTTTTCAAATTTTTGTATTTTGGTTCAACACCTTGTATATCCATTAAAAACACTTTAATGTGTGGATTTTATGGAAAAATATTAATTAAAGGCACAAAAAATTAAAATTTGCTGTTCCCAAGGATTCTTAAGCTATGGAAGTCCTCAAACTTTGGCAACCATTTTCTCACTACTCACAAATTTTACTTCTGAAACCAGGCAACCCTCACCTCCTTCAATTGCAATTATCTCGACTTCTGTTCAAGATATATGGATGTCTTTTTCCTTGAAAAATAGAAAAATGGACATGCTTTAAGGTGATACCAATAACTCCACGTGCTCAAAAGTTAACAAGCGCTTGATTGCACCTTGCCGTGACACAAATTATTTTCAGGTAGCGAGCGAGCCAAATTACATAAACAGTGATTAAGCAGTTGAAAAACTAAACCTGTTTTTAAAATAATGATATGAATTAAAACAGACAAGAGATAAAGCAACAACTAAATCTATAATATATATATATATATATCAAGGCTCATCAATTTTCACTCTCAATTTGCGAATTTGTCAATTTGTCAAAGCTAGGTATTTGTGAGGTGTGCTGACAAAATGAGTTATCCCACGATCCAAGAATGGAGGTATCGGCTGAAAATCCACACTGGGTCAGATTTTTGGATTTTCAATTGATGCCATTTTGTTAAAGTTTACTGTGTCTTTTACTATTCCATGCTCACAAATTGTACAAACTTCACCTATCAAGTTGATGTATCAATTTCCATACGGCTGAAATCCGACAAATAACTCCTTTTGTCAGCACACCTCACATTTGGTATTGTTTCTTGGCTACAGGTTGGTTTAAGTTTGGAGTAAGGTTCTGTACTATTGTGATTCTGAGGCTTGAACTATCTAAAATTCTCTTGCAGACTTGAGTTTGAAATCATAACCGGGATGTATTTGTCAAGTGTGTGTGTGTGTGTGTGTGTGTGTGTGCGTGCCTGTGCATGTGTGTGTGTGTGGGTTCATGTGTGCGTGCTTGCTTTCATGAGTGCATGCATATGTGTTTTCTGTCCTGACTTAAAATAATCTAGTGCAGCGTCTAAATGACATCCTGTCTGTTTGCTCTTTCACTCACCAGGCGGTGCCCCGCCCCCTCCACCCCCCGGGGGCCCCGCCCAACTCATCAACATGGGACACAGGTCCGCCCCCATGACTCCCATAGCCTCTGGCACGCCTGTCAAAGGCGGAGCTCCGCCCACCGGCTATTACGACGGCTCCTTCATGATGGCTCCGCCCAGCCCCATACGTGAGTGCTTTCTAATTGGCTTTTAGTGTTACTTTAGTGTTACTTCCATAGATTTTTTAGTGTTACTTCCATAGATTTTTTAGTGTTACTTCCTTAGATTTTTTAGTGTTACTTCCATAGATTTTTTAGTGTTACTTCCTTAGATTTTTTAGTGTTACTTCCATAGATTTTTTAGTGTTACTTCCATAGATTTTTTAGTGTTACTTCCATAGATTTGAATTATGGCCTCAACCGTTTGCTCTTTATACATAGACTTGAAGTATGGTATTATATTAGACTTTACCATCGTTGTATCCTTCCATTGCTTATTCCATCTAGCCACCCTTCCTTCCCTCAATGTGTCTTTCCGTCCATCTATCAAAACGTCCACTTTTCCATCCATCCATTCAGCAGTTCGTCCACCCTCACCCATCCATCCATCCATCCATCCACCCTTTCATTCATCCACCCATCCCTTCACCCATCCACACTTCCACCCATCCTTCCATCCACCTATCCATCCGCCTATCCATACATCTACCCATCCATCCATCCATCCATCCATCCTCACATCCACCCGTCCATGCAGTCATTCATTCATTCATTCACATTTAGAAAGCGATAGATAGAGACAGAGAAAGGTAGGGAAAGACAAAGACGAGAGATAGAGAGAGAGAGATGAAAACAGAAGAGGGAGAATTGGAAGGTGAGAGAGAAAGAGAGAGAGAGAGAGAAGGGGGGGGGTAAATGAAGAGGGAAGATACTGACAGACATACAAACAGACCGACAGACAGACGCCAGGCAGGCAGACTGACAGACACACAGACACACAGACAGACATACAGACACAAAGACGTCAGGCAGACAGACAGACACATAGACACACACACAGACAAACACACAGACAGAGAGACAGACACACAGACAGACAGACACACAGACAGACGCACAAACATCATACAGACAGACAGATACACAGACAGACAGACAAACACACAGACAGACCGACACCCAGACGTCAGGCTGGCAGACAGACAGACACACCGTCACACAAACATACAAACAGACAGACAGACACATAGACAGACACATAGACAGACAGACAGACAGACAGCTGGAACAACCCGTGTCCAGTGTCCGTCCAACCCTCCAGTCTGCGCCATGACCACACAGCC
>NW_004797651.1:96165-97220 GCF_000002075.1 Aplysia californica | reverse complement strand
GGGGGGGGAGAGCAGAGATGGATATGTTCCGACTGCAGTGACCCCAACACAGTGGACAAGTAAGTAGTAGTATAGGGTTTTACGGCGCTCGCAACTGCTAAGGTCATATGAGCGCGGGACAAGTAAGGACAAGTAAGGTTCAGGAAGTTGTCTCACTAACAAGGCATTCCCCAATGTCCGGATCGGATGCGGGAACAACTTTATTATACTTTAATAGCATTTAGTGGCATATAACCTACGGCAACTCTATGGTATGGTACTTAAAAATCATTCTGTGCGCTGACATATTTTGCGAAATACGCCAATGAGGTTGGTGAATAGTTTCTTTAAGTCTTAGTAAGTTTTAGTAAGGTTTTAATAGTTTTATACGTCGCTTGCAACTAGGGAATGGCAGTCTGTTCTTGCTTTTCTCCCTGTGTGTCTGGTGTCCACCCTACTTTCGTGGGGTAGTTGACGAGTGCTCTGATGTGGTTTGTTTCTCCTCTTCCTATCAAATTTCTATCGCCCTCATCTCTCTTCCATCTGTTCATTGTGTGTTACTCTCTTGTAGCTAATGTAATCCTCGGCACTTCGCTACCTCTGAATTACGAAGTTCTATCTGACATGTGTTGTCGTTGTGACATGTGTGTGTGTATGTGTGTCTGTTTGTCTGTGTGTGTATGTGTATGTGTATATGTGTGTACCTGTGCGCACGTGTGTATGTATGTATATGTGTGTTTACTACCCGCATATGCCCAAGAATCTGTCATTAGCGTCAGGTGTGCCAAACGATCAGGACAAGTGTACATGTGCGTGTGTGTGTGTGTATGTGTGTGCTTATGTGTATGTCTGTGTATGTGTGTGTGTGTGTGTGTGTGTGTATGTGTGTTTGTGTATGTGTGTGTGTTTGTGTATGTATGTGTGTGTTTGTGTATGTGTGTGTGTGTATGTGTTTGTGTGTGTGTTTGTGTGTGTGTATGTATGTGTGTGTTTGTGTGTGTGTGTGTGTATGTGTGTGTGTGTGTGTCTATATATATATATATGTGTGTGTGTGTGTGTGTGTGCTTGTGTGTATA
>NW_004797651.1:93222-94651 GCF_000002075.1 Aplysia californica | reverse complement strand
CCCCTCTAATAAAACCCAAGCCCAAACCTAAATATTATGAGAAAATAAAATGTGAAGCAATTCTGACAAAATGAACTACTTCTCGGAATCAAGCCTTAAGAAAATAGATACATCACGCTTATAGGTGAAGTTTTTAAAATTTATAAGCATGAAATAATAAAAGACGGGTTATAGTAAAAGAATATGACATCAAAAGAAAATCTACAGATTTGACCCTACTGTCGATTTTTGGCCAATATTTCAATTTGTGGATTGTGAGAAGTAACTCATCGTTTTGTCAGCACGCCCACAAAGAAATCCCTTCGAGTACATTGTTTTTCCCCATTCTTTCTCCTCTGCCCTTTCTCCTCCGTTGTCCATAAGTCTTAAGGCATGACGCGGGGGAAGGCCATGGTCAAATGGCGTCATTTTTGGGTCTTAGATCAAATTTGGGCTTTTAACGGATTCGAGTACTTCGAAATGTCTACTTTCCCAAAATGATGTCCCTATCAATAGCAGAACATGTTCAAAAACACTCACAAAGATGACCCCCCCCCCCTTTCCTCTAAGTGAAAAACAAACCGCAATTTTTTTGCCCTAAAATGTCCTTTTTATGAAATGTGCATAAAGCTCTCAACACGCTCAGAAATCAGTCATGTTATACATCATTTTGAAGATTGTGATCTCTAATTTCGCAAAATGGCGATTCAAAAGCAGTTCGGACTTGATCATTGATAAATAAGTTGCAAGTAATATATGGCTGTTTCCATTATTATTAAGCTGAGAATGATGTGTTGTCTGCGCACGTGCATGTGCAGTTTAAGTGTATTTCTGGTACTGATTGGATTTATTTAATGCGTCGTATCCATGATCTAAAACATAGTCCATTCGCTGTACAACATATTACTCCGGCAAACCTTAAGAACACTCAGAAACATGTGGGGCGTGCTGACAAAACGAGTTACTTCTCGCAATCCACAAATTGAAATATTGGCCAAAAATCGACATTAGGGTCAAATCTGTAGATTTTCTTTTGATGTCATATTCTTTAACTATAACCTGTCTTTTATTATTTCATGCTTATAAATTGTAAAAATTCACCTATAAGCGTGATGTATCTATTTTCTTAAGGCTTGAATCCGAGAAGTAGTTCATTTTGTCAGCATGCTTCACATATAATTTTCGGGTTCCTGGGAAGTGTATAGATTTAAGGCGCCCGTCTTTTATTTGTTTTCTGCTAGTTATATTTCTGCTTGCTGCGTTTTCCTTGTAAGTTTTGATGATAGTGAGTTTGATACCTCTTTCTTTTTTGCTCGTCTGTGTGTCCGTTTTTCTCTGTTTGTTTGTCCCATGTATTTCTTCACACGCATGCATTCTCCATGCCTTCCTCCCCCCCACCCGCCCCACCACCCCTTCTCTCTCTCTTTCTCTCTCTTTCTCTCTCTCTCTC
>NW_004797651.1:89921-92904 GCF_000002075.1 Aplysia californica | reverse complement strand
ACCCTCTCCCCCCACACTCACGTCTTGACCGTTATCCAGACAATTAATAACACCGCACGCCAACCGTGAAATAGACCCAAACACCTCATGTCCCTTCCAATATGTCCATGCTCTCTATGCATACACCCTTTAATCTCCTCTACTTCCCTCCCTCTCCACCTTTGCCCTCAAATCCTGTCCACCGCCCCCCTCCCCCCTCACAGAAAACTAAAACAAACAAACAAACAAACAAACAAACAGCTTCACTGTTGTACCTGGCCTATGTATATTTGTCTCCTCTTCCGTCCTACCTCTGGACCACTTTTAAAGACCCCCCCCTCATCCAACCCACCTCTTCTGATACCCCCACCATTCTTTCCTTGGCACCTACCTCTCCTCTCCTTTATCCTCCCCCCTCTTCTCACCACCTCCCCCGCTTTTTTTTGGGGGGGGTCTCCTCCCCTCTCCTCCCCTCTCCTCCCCTCTCCTCCCCTCTCCTCCAGTTCCCCACTCTCTCCTCCTTTCCTACCTACTACCTTGCGTGTCGTCAACTCCTGTAGTAGTAGTAGAATTAAGGGCCTCTGGAACCCAGCAAACGACCGTTCCTTATCCCCCCCCTCCCTGCCGCACACAGAAACACCCTCCCGCCTGCGCTCTTCGTTATTCTAGCAAACTAATGCTTCTACTTCTCCTCCGCCCCCCCCCCCTCCAGTCCCTCGTTACTCGTTACCAGGTTACGAGCAACTATAGTTTAATCTTTTTTTTTTTACAATGATTCCTTCTTTTTGGCATGTTATTATTGTCTTAACTCGCTAAACATGCAGCCCTTTTCTGCTGTGGTTTTCTCCATCTTTCCTGCCAAACATCCATCGTGGGTGGTTGGCGGGTGTTCTGGTGTGGTTTGCTTCTTCTTTCCTATCAAACATCTATCATCCTTATCTCCCCTACTTCTTTTTTTATGTTTGTCACTCTCTTGCAACACCTCTAATCTTATGGCGCTCATATGACCTGATGCAGTTGCGAGCGCCTTAAAACTGTTACTAAAACTAACTAAAGCTTCCATCGTCCTTATCTTGTACGTTTAGTTACCCTTTTGTAACACCCCTAATCTTTGGCACGACTTATTAGAACTCACACACCAGCCCTAGTCTTTCGTCATCATCATCCAGTGCCAGATCTGCGACAGACATCAGCGATCATGGTTCTCCATTCATTCCTTTGCTCGGATGCTCTAATAAAATCTACGTCACCCTGATCTTTCGATCCCTGTTACCTGTTTGTTTAGGTTCCCTAAGTAGGTTGCTTTGGGCATACCCCTGCCTCGTTTGCCTTCAATGTTGCCAGTGAAAGCTAGATGTTGAAGACCCTTATGTCTATTCAAGTGCCCCGCCAGTAAACCGTTAAACCAGAGCTTGTAAACCTTGGTTGTATCTCCCACTAGTAAGTGGGCGAGCTGGTCATTTTGGTGGGCGCTTAGAGTCACCTGGGTAGTGACAGGTCGCTACCCCAGAATTTCAAAGTTCTATCTGACATTTTTGGCCGTTTGGAGTAACCATGAAGACCATGAGGTCAGAAACCAAATGTTCTATATGCTCAATCAAAATCGTAAGATTATTCGGAGACGTTATCAAGATGTTCAAAGAATTACATTCGTAAAAGCTTGACATGATATTATTCAACTCCAAATCTTTGACGTCAAATTTCTCAATACTAGGTATTGTGCTGGTAGAGCTTTGTAATTCTGAGGTGATAGGTGTTACTTTTTGTCTCGAGGAGATATGGGGCCTAGGGGTACGGTGCTCGCTTCTCATGACAAAGGTATAGGGTTTGAACACGATAACTTACAGTGTGGAAAGGGGCGTTGAGCCCGTCCATACAGCGACCAATGGCCAAATTTTGTTGATAGCACTGCAGAAAAAAATTGCTGCAACTAACTTTTAAAACGTGCGTGTTTAGTTGCGAGATCCGTGCATGGCGCTGGTTGATAAAACTAACGCCACCGGCTCTTTTCTCCTTTTTTTTTTCGCGCGCTTACCAGGCAGTCAGTCAGTCAGTCTTTGGTAGGCGCCTCGCAGGAACCGCGACAGTCGGTGCCATAAGACGGTGGACCCACGCACATACACACCGAATCACCTGGCCGTTCTATTATTTGTCGTACCGGGTGTATATAAATATATACCGGGTGTGGTCCTGCTTCATTGGCCGGGTAGTTAGACTAGGCCTAGGAGAATTCTGTGCAAACTGTGTGTTCCGGAGCGAAGGATTATGCTATTGTGATGTGTTTGTGTGTGTAAATACGGTAAATCGCTTCTATTTCGATGCGAAGGATAATGCTATTGTGGTGTGTTTGTGGGAGTAAATAGGGTAAATCCGCTTCTATTTGGAAGCGAGGGATTATTCTATTGTGATGTGTTTGTGCTTGTAAATAAGGTAAACCAGCTTGTGTGTTCCGGAACGAAGGATAATACTACTGCTATTTGTTTGTATGTGTAGATACGGTAAATCAACTCCTGGTTTTTTTGTTTTTTTTTTCGAAACAACGGATAATACTATTGCGTTGTGTTTGGGTGTGTAAATTGAGTAAAATGACTCATGTGTTCCGAAACGAAGGATATTACTATTGCAGTGTGTGTTTGTGTACACGTGTAAACAGGCTGGAACAGTTCCTAGACGTGGGTTTCGTTTAGAGTAAGAGTTTTACGGCGCTCGCAACTGCATAAGATCATATGAGCGCTGGGACGTGGGTTTCTAGTGCCTCTATAAATAAAAAATTATGTATTACTAATGATCGGTGTAGATGGAAACGTTGAAGGGAGCCGATGACCGATGAAAATTGTGTGAGAGCTATATATAACAAAACAGTTAATTATTGATCAGTTGTGGTAAATTGTTGAATGGTTCTGTGTTTGTCAGTGATATTTGTGTCACATGTCATTCTAGAGAGAGAGAGAGAGAGAGAGAGAGAGAGAGAGAGAGAGAGAGAGAGAGAGAGAGAGAGAGAGAC
>NW_004797651.1:83257-85823 GCF_000002075.1 Aplysia californica | reverse complement strand
ACACACACACACACACACACACACACACACACACACACACACACACACACTCCCTCTCTCTCCCCTACGTGCCCACCTCAGAGCTATAGAGACAATATTGTCGTGGTCAGTGTGTGAACAGTTCTGTGGAACTAGGAGCTGGGCTCGGCACCGTCACAACAGACCATAGAGATGTTTGTTCTGTGTAGGCCGATATTGTGACTATCGTCCTGTCTTAGTGGTCGGCTCTGGTCGGCTCTTGCGTACCACATTATATTTGTGGGACGTGCTGACAAAACGAGTTACTTCTCGCAATCCACAAATTGAAATATTGGCCAAAAAATCGACATTAGGGTCAAATCTGTAGATTTTCTTTTGATGTCATATTCTTTAACTATAACATGTCTTTTATTATTTCATGCTTATAAATTGTAAAAACTTCACCTATAAGCGTGATGTATCTATTTTCTTAAGGCTTGAATCCGAGAAGTAGTTCATTTTGTCAGCATGCTTCACATTTGGTCGCTTTTAAGCACTAGGCCGGGCTATCCCGAAAAATGCTGTTTTGAGAAAATCTAAGTCAAAGTTTTGCTACTTGTTCAATTTCTTCAAAAGACAAGGAGAGATTTCTCTATTACCAAACACTTAATATACACACCGATGAATCCAAACTTCTCCTATAGGTAAGGCAATGCCTGATTTTGGTTTAGGTCAAAATTTCTGGAAACCCCCGAAAGCTGGGTTTAGCTCACTTGTCCTTATTAAAGCGACCATTTCTGTGTTGGCCGATATTGTGACTAGATCCTGTCTTAGAGTGGTAGGCCCTGGTCTGTTTTTACGTACGTCATTTTATAGTTCTGTTTTTTTTCCGATATTGTGACTAGGTCCTGTCTCAGTGGTAGGCTCTGTTCTGTTCTGTTGGAACGTACGTTATTATATTATTTCTGTGCTGGGCTTGTCTACACCTATGCTGGTCAATTTTCATTTTACAAATGTACAGCCTGCGTCCACTTTTTCCACTTTTAAGACCAGACGCTAATAATTTACGTGTCGCCCACCTGCATGATTGTATTTCCGAGCAGGTAATCTATTATCTATTTCTGGTGGCCGAATGTTGCTATTCTAAAGGCTTTTTGAACGGCTGCATCGATCGACATGCGGTTTTCGCCAAAAGATTCTTTAAAATATTCTCCACAGCATGACGCCCTTGGTTTTTTCAGTTTTGAGACAGTTTTGCTGCAAAAAGCTAAATTTCTTTATTTCGCCGATCGCTTTTGTAGGCCGACTCTTCTGTTCTCTGTAATTTTAGAAAATCCGGAAGTGATATTTTGCGAGGCGCATTTTGTTTTGAGAGTATTGATCTAGACCTTATAATTTTTTGCATCTCTCAAGATTTATTTCCCCATTCCAGTAGAGTGTAAGTTGATACAGTAGGCCAATGACTGTTGGTTGATATTAAAGCACCGATCATTCCTTTCATCGAAAGGGGGCCCAGCTAGTTACTTATATAACTCCTGTCACTATAATATACCCGGGCTGATCCCCTTACCACCCACCAAAGTTACCAGCTCGCTCACTGGTTACAGAGAGGCCCTATATCGCCCTGGCCATGGTCAGCATGCACGACTCACAACCCCACGTACACAGTGTGACATTCCGTGACATCTACTCCACGTACACAGTGTGACATTCCGTGACATCTACTCCACGTACACAGTGTGACATTTCGTCAAGCAGAAACCCATCCTCCGGTATTCTGAAAATGAAACGACAATTATTTATCCCAAGTTTGAGCCGGGTGATAAGCGGGTGCTCCGGTGTGGTTTGCTCATTCTTTCTAGCCAAACATTTATAGTCTTTATATTTCCTTCTATTTGTTTTTAAAATTTATTATTCTTTTTGCTTATTTATTTATTTATTTATTTATTTATTTATTTATTTATTTATTTATCTGTTTATCTGTTTATTCATTTATTCATTCGTTTATCTGTTCATTTATTTATTTATTTATTTCTACTTATGACTTTTTTTGGATTATGCTACTTTCTAGTAACCTCTGTACTCTTCGGCGCTTGTATGGCCCAGTCGTGTTGAAAGTGCCGTAAAACTTTCAGTAAAAGTAAACACCTTCTAAAAGACCATTCTCCGCTATGTGCTGAGGCACAGTGTGTGTGGTGGACTAGCCCTGGACGGATATGGTGCGGTGCTCGGTCACCAAACGTTTGGTACCTGTGTGACGTCATGTGTGTGTGACGTCATGTCCTGGAGAGATGATGGATGTATCCCGAGGGTGTTCATGTTGAACTGAGTGAGGATATTACAGGTGATCAACCGTTGGGGATATTTGTAAATTGGGTGGTATTGAGTGTCGTCATCGTTCATCATTGCCATCATCAATACCATCATCATCATCATCATCTTGAAGATCATCATCTAGTCATTATCACCCTCATCATCATCATCATGACCATCATGATCATCATCATGATCATCATGATCATGATCATCATCATCATCATCATCATCATCATCACCATCATCATCATCATCATCATCATCATCATCATCATCATCATCATCATCATCA
>NW_004797651.1:81159-82381 GCF_000002075.1 Aplysia californica | reverse complement strand
TTTAATAATAATTATTATTATCATAATTAGAAAAAAAATAGAATACAATATATATTTAATGTATCAAATGACTGTATTAAGTGGACATTTGACGAAACTTGAACAGATATATTATGAAGTGAGTTAAATTACGTAAGTGAGAACTTTAAACAGTTACAATCAAAAACAGTTACAATCAAAAACAGTTACAATCAAAAACAGTTATTTATTCATCAATGTTCGTTTTTCAGGAAGTAAAGAGCGGTTGTCGGGTCGGATTCTTTTGCTGAGCGGTAAGACAGGAGAAGTACTGGTGTGGTCCGGTGTGCCAGATCAGCAGGAGTCGTATTACTCACCCCAGATCCTTACGCGCTTTGACGGCACCAAGGTGAGTGAGTGGGGTTGTGCTGTCTTCATTCTTTCCGGTTACTCGGCAGTTACGTTCCTTGTTTGCTTGTTTGTTTGTTTGTTTGTTTGTTTGTTTGTTTGTTTGTTTGTTTGTTCATTGTTTTGTTTAGCTTCTTTGTTTGTTTTCTTACTTCATGCTTCCGTCCTGTGCATTTATCAGTTTGATGTATCTTAACTAATTACTGATCTGGAGCGTCCCTTTTTTTATGATTCTAGTTTTTGTAATGGGTTTTGGGTTTTTTTAAAGTTTTTGTTTTGTTTGTCTTTAACCCCATCACTGCTGAACAATTTCCATCAACATCTGTACTGACAAGATACACTTTAATTCAAGGAATATGTAAACACAGAGAATTGTTTCAGAATAAGCAATATCTCAAGCTGTAACTTCAGCAACTAAAACTTCTTTTGTTAACCTGATGAAACAATACACGAGTGGAGAATACAAGACAGAACAAGCGTCTACTCAGCAGTGAACAGGTTAAGTGAAGTGTTCCCTTGTGACATGTTTGTTAGTGTGTTCTACCCGATACCTATTTACTTAATTTATTTTCTTTTTTAAAATTTTAAAACAATTTCCTAGTTACATGTTTATCTGTTAGATGTACAATAAGTGATGACTGGTGGGAAGTACACGTATTTATTAAAACAAACTATGTATTTCCTAGTTACGTGTTTGTTTCACTATTGGGTGTGTTTCACTGGTTACTGATCGCAAGTATTTAAAAACAAGAAATTATGACCTAGTCACTTGCTTATTTGTTCGGTGTACCCTAAGGGGTGACTGATCAGAAGTGTGTGTGTGTGCATGTGTGTGTGTGTGTGTGTGTGTGTGTGT
>NW_004797651.1:78088-81059 GCF_000002075.1 Aplysia californica | reverse complement strand
AATTTTGAAAAAAAAATAGTAATAATAATAATAATTTTGAAAAAAAAAATAATAGTACGAATTATAATTTTGGGGAACAAAAATAATATGACTACTTTTATATAGCGCATCCCCATGCTCTTCAGCAAGTTGTATGTGCTTTGTAACTATAGTGCATACAGTGCAAGCAGCCATAGAGCGTTCAGACAGTGACAAACCGACATGATCTTTCGCTGTCTATAGCTGGGTACCACTAGAGACACTTGAGAGTGGGACTGATGTGAACAAAGATATATTGCACTTGATTTGGAGTCTACATAATTTGATAAGTAGGCACCACGTCAGAGTAGTCCTACAATGGATTCCTGGAAATGAAAGAGCTGATGCTCTGGCAAAGAAAGGAGCTAGCCTCCCTCAGCCTGAAATTCCTACGAATTACACCACCTGCTGCCAAATGATCAAGTCAAACCTCAAGGAAACTGGATGAATGATTGGGCCATAGGTATCCTCTCCCACGCGTGTGAAGTGAAAAACATTTTTGTAGCTTGCCTTTTCCAAGGACACAACGTCGGACCCCTGATGGGGCTCGAACTTATGACCTTTCAAGTACGATCCCAATGGCGTAACTACTCGCTAGACCACCGATGCAACATGTCGTATTTTTTTGTGTGTGTGGCGGTCAATTGCCGGGCCCAGTGACGTGACCAACCGCCGACCACTCCACTCCGGCCCAGGCACCGTGTGAGGGGAGTACTCAGCCGTGACCTAGGTCTGGTCAAATCCTGCACACTAATCTCCCCTCAAGCTGGTCGATGCCGGACTGAGCTTAACCCTTTTACGTCTTAGAGTTCCTTACTTTATCTATGCTTTCAGTCCCTTTTCTTGTGTCACCAGAGTGTAATATTCTATGTAGATTGTATTGTCTTTGTTCGTTTTTTACCTCTGATTAGGGACTTTATGGTTAGGCGCTGACGTGTGATACGGACACATGCTTTTTTGTTCTTTGCCGTAACAGCTCGGTCTAAATCGGTCCCGTTTTTTCCTGTGGGGTAGAGAGGGTAGGTTAGTGTAGAGTGAAGGATCTTTGGACGTGAGTGTTGCGCACGTCTGTTAAGTGATAGGTAGGCCTGCAGGTTGCTGTTTTCTGTACCTATCTCGTGTGTGTTGTTGTTGCTGTAGTTGTGGTGGTTGCTTCAGGGACCCTTTGGATGTTGTACGTGTTGTGGTGGTGGTGGTTGTTCCAATGGTCAACAAATTCTTGATTTTGAGTACGGATAAGCACCTAGACACGACGTCGTCCATTCAGTTCAGAGTGAGAGAGAGAGAAGAAACGAGGCAGATCTAATTGACTGATGGAGATTGCAGAGGGAAAGAATTTAAGAGGGTACGAACAACTTGTTCCAACCTCCAGTGTGTTGTCTTCACCGTGTGCTTCACACAGGCTCGTTGTTTTTTTATTCAGTTTCAGAAAGAGTTTGATTGATCATTATTGATTTCTTAGCAGACGCCTATAGGAGTTTATGTCCGATGTCTAGTGGTTTAAAACGCTCGAACGTGATGTAAACGATCACTGTATCATAATATGTAGACATTTTAAACCGTGCCCCTGTACATGTAGTCATTTGTGACTTTCCAAGAGTGGGGGGGGGGGAGAGAAAATACAGCAGAAACAGGGAAATATGTGTATATTTCAAACTTCCAAAAGTGAACAAATGTTATCTGAGTTCATGTGCAATATCTTACTGAATGATCTCTATCAAGGCGTTATGTTGTGTATGTCTCTAAATTAAACTTACTTTTTTTGCCCCAATCTGGTGAAACCATCACTCTACCTTTGCTTCCCAGCCATGTTGACTCATTATAACTGTATTTCTGTTCGACTGTTGGTTGATTATTGTTGGTAGATTTCCCATTCAAAAACACTGAACAATAAACCATCAGTCAAACAAAGATGAAGTTATGAGTCCACAAGCTTTTAAAACTGCCACCATCACAATTTCCAATTTGTGACAATGGCAATGAGACTATGTCAAAGAATCTTTGGAACTCACTGGTAATGCCAAACAGTGAAATTCCATTCTCTCACTCGAACAATAAAAATTAAGACCGTCAAAATCAGAACAGACTTGCCAACATCCAGCCTAGCTTTCGTCCAGGAAACCAGTCGTGTCTCTTCTGCGTAGATAAAAAGTAATATGTGAGGCAGCGTGGTGGATTCAGGCTCTCGTCAGTTTTTGGGCATGTAGAGTTATTGTGGTATCATCTTAAAGCTTGTTCACTTGTCTTTATTTGGATGGAAAAAAATATCCATTTATCTTGAATACAAGTCGAAATATTTGCGAAAGAAGGAGGTGGGGGTCACCTGTTTTCAAATGTAAAATTAGGGAAAAAATGGCCGCCAAAAATTAGTTATTTACAAAAACGAAAACTACTCCAAGTAAAAATTAAATAGACTTTTTGTGTTTCCTTAAAACAGGAGGATTACATCTCGGAACTCCAGGAGAAATTGAAGAAACTCAAAGTGAGACTTGCCAAAGAAAAGGTTCGTGAATTGTGTGCTATTTTGACTTTATGTTCTTTCTGGGTATAGAACAGGTTTTACTTTGTACTTGTACATATTGTCTGTGAGCTGAATCCTATATTGAATCTCACAGATATATCTATTTGGACAGCAAGCTGGTCTACTGTTCTTAGCCCAGAAAACAAGATTTCTGTTTTGTTTTGTTTGGGTTTTTTTGTTGTGTTTTTTCGTGTCTGTGTGTTTTTGCTTTTTATATTTAGAATTTTAATTTCGACTTAATATTTTTCTAGCGCATGCAATTGACAATACAGATTAAGAAATTGCGCATAAAAAAGAGCTTTTTACATGTGAACAGATAGCCATCCATAATAATGTCTTTCAGTATCTTCTGTTGGCTGACCTGTCTGTGTAAATGAATGCAAATAGTTTAATTATTATTATTATTCAAAAAAAAAAAAAAATTTTTAAAAT
>NW_004797651.1:71963-75309 GCF_000002075.1 Aplysia californica | reverse complement strand
CCCACACCTTTTATTTTATCTCCACGGCGTCGCGGAACACTGCGATAGAAGGGTGAGCCTGTCCGCACGCGAAGAAGAAGTGCTGCACTCACGCACGTCTGTGTGGGTCCTCACGACTCCTCACGTCTAGTCGTGTCAGTGAAATCACCGATAGGAAATACAGAGGAGGGCTCGACTCTTTCCGCAGAGCACTTCAGTTGTGTGTGGCAGTACATTTTCAGCCTAAGTGGTGTTCTCTGGTTCAGAAAAGTATCATCTATCTTGTCGTATATTACCTTATCTGATACTGATGTTATCTTATGTTGAGTGGTTGCTGTTGTAGATGTTGTTGTTGTTGAAGTTGTACTTGTTGTTGCTATTGTTTTTGTCGTTTTGGTCGTGGTGTTTAAAAAAAAATTCTGCTGTAGTTGCTGTTGTTGTTATAATTGTTGTTATTGTTGTTGTTGTTATTGTTGTTGTTGTTATCATTGTTTTTGTGTCTTTCGTCAAGTTTGATTCTTTTTAAAAGTTGAATAAGCATACAGTACTGAATTGGGCGTTTAACCCAACACTTACTTTTCACCGATACTGCTACACTTTTGGCCGATGTTTTTGGAATTTACTCTCCAAGTGGATGGTTGACGGGCGCTCTGGTATGGTTTACTCCTTCTTTCCTATCAAACATCTGTCGTCTTTATCTCTCCTCCTTCTTTTTGTGTTTGTTACTCTCTTGTAACACCTCTCATCTTCGGCACGTATATGACTTTATTGTGTTGCAAGTGTCGTAAAATTGTTACTAAAACTTACTCTCCAATGTTCTTGTTTGCCCAGGTGATATCAAAGAAAGATATTGAGTTCAAGGACGTTGATGGAAAGGTCAAATCTGCGTCTCAAAGGTTAGTTATCCTATGGTTGTTGTTAATGGGTTGTTTTTGTGGGGTTTTTTGTTTTGTTTGTTTTGTTGTTGTTGTTTTTTGTGTTTTTTTTTTGGGGGGGGGGTTGTTTTAGGTTTTTTTTAATTATTTGAAATATGGCTTAATCTGAAAACCCTCAAAAACTGATTTGGGCGATTATGGAATGATACTGACAAAATGCAGATAATAATCTATTATCTATTTGTGGTGACCGAATTTTGCTATTCAAAAGGCTTTTTAATGGTTTCATCCATCAACATGCGGTTTTCGCCAAAAGATTCTTTAAAATATTATCCAGATCATGACACCCCTAGTTTTTTCAGTTTTGAGACAATTTTTGTTGAAAAAAGCTAAATTTCTTTATTTCGCCGATCGTTTTTGTAGGCCGACGCTTCTTCTGTCTCTGTAATTTTAGAAAACCCGGAAGTGATATTTCGCGAGGTGCATTTTGAGAGTATAGATCTAGACCTTCTCATTTTGTGCTTCTCCCAAGATTTATTTCCCCATTCCAGTAGAGTGTAAATATAGTAGGCTAATGACTTTTAGTTGATGTTAAAGCACCGATCATTCCTTTCATCGAAAGGGGGCACAGCTAGTATTATCTAATTCACTCATCCGTGTCTCTCTGTCTTTCTTAACTTCTCTGTGTCTGTCTGTCTGTCTGTCTGTTTGATTTTTTTCTCTGTGTCTGTCAGTCTTAATCAGCTTATAATAAATTTCTTTGGCTATTTCATTCACCACTGTGTGTGTGTGTGTGTGTGTATGTGTGTGTGTGTTATGTTTTAGTAATAGTTTTACGTCGCTCACAACTGCATAAAGTCGTATGAGCGCTTGTGTGTGTGTGTATGTGTGTGTGTCTATGTGTGTGTGTCTATGTGTGTGTGTATTGATCTGATTGACTCCTATGCGCGCGCGTGTGTGTGTGTGTGTCTATATGTGTGTGTCTGTGTTTGTCTATCTGATTGGCTATATGTGTGTGTGTGTTCCCCCAGCCTGCAGAGACTACAGACAGATGTGTGGGTACACAGCCAGAGAGAGAAGGAGATGTGTGTGCGTGTGTGTGTGTGTGTGTGTGTGTGTGTGTGTGTGTGTGTGTGTCTATCTGATTGACTCATATGTCTATGTGTGTGTGTCTATCTGATTGACTCATATGTCTATGTGTGTGTGTCTATCTGATTGACTCATATGTCTATGTCTGTCTGTCTATCTGATTGACTCCTATGTGTGTGTGTGTTCCCCCAGCCTGCAGAGACTACAGACAGACGTGTCAGTACACAGCCAGAGAGAGAAGGAGATGGTGGAGGCTCTCAGGGACAGTGAGGATGTGTTAGCTAAACGACGTGGGGAGATACAGAGGATGAGAGACCAGGTATTGTTTGTGTGTGTGTGTGTGTGTGTGTGTGTGTGTGTGTGTGCATGTGTGTGTGTGTGTGCATATGTGTGTGTGTGTGTATGTGCATGTGTGTGTGTGTGTTCTATGTGTATGAGACAGCGAGGATGTGTTTTCCAAACGACGCGAAGAGATACAGAGGATGAGAGACCAGGTAGGTGAAAAACACCTTTATGCTGATTGTGCGTGTGTGGTTTTGTGTTTTTGTACGTGTGTGTGTAGGCATGTGTATGCCAGGGCCAACCTGGGCAGAGAGGGATACAACATTCCAGCTGAAAAGACCGAGATATGCTCTTGAGAAAAATTTTCCTCTCCGATTCTTTACATGCGACGGTGAAGTGCCTAATGCCTACACCATAGATGCCAGTGTAGATATTTAATGGGATTTTCATGCGGACTGAGTTTCAGGTAGGCCCTACTCTGATATGTGTATTTAGTGTGTGACGTCAGCATTTGTTTACGGCTCCCTGTTTGTTTGGTTTCTGATCAGTCTGTGGTGCTGTAAGTGTGGCTTTTTGTGTCGTTTCTGCTCATATGACTTGTGTTATAATGTCCAAGACTGGGCTCTCATGAGATAACTCTGGTTCACTATGGTGCGCACCATATTTTGACTTTATTTGGAATCATATGAAGGGCAAGTAAGGAAAAATTGCATACGTATACTTGGCTATAGCAAAGATCGTAGATAAAAAGATAGTTCACTCCTCTCCTTGAGCCATTTAAAAAGTGTCCTCAAAATTTGGTGGCGCCCTCTTCGAAAAAGCGCGGACTTTGCGCTCAGGGTTGCTCTACTTGTGTAGGAAACAATACAAGTGAAAGTAACAGACTGTAACGTTGCTGTTCTTATTTCTTCTCTTGGAGAAACGAAAGAGAGTTTCAAAACAAAGACTGCAGCGCCATCGCAAGCAACGTGCGGACTTCCGCTGACATTTTTTTTGGCTGAGTGAACTATCTTGTTATGTACGATCTTTGGCTGAGTGGACCATCTTGTTATGTATGATCTTTGGCTGAGTGGACTTTTTTGTTATGTACGATCTTTGGCTAAGTGAACTATCTTGTTATG
>NW_004797651.1:70490-71720 GCF_000002075.1 Aplysia californica | reverse complement strand
CTTTGGCTGAGTGAACTATCTTGTTATGTACGATCTTTGGTTGAGTGAACTATCTTGTTATGTACGATCTTTGGCTGAGTGAACTATCTTGTTATGTATGATCTTTGGCTGAGTGAACTATCTTATTATGTACGATCTTTCTCTATAGCGAGACTTTTGTTTGAATTTCAATAACACGTCCATGGTGCGTACCAGCGTACAGAAGTTTTTTAAAGAGACAAAGAGTAGCAGCCATGACAGTTCCCAGTCTAGGATGTTATTTCAGGTCTTTGGTCTGCCATATTTGTTACAGCGGTGGCCAGGGTGTTTGCCTAAAAGGGTTTTAGAATAGTCGCTTTTGTGTAATGCTTGTCTTAGATTAATTATAGGTAATTTTACACTGTGGCATTATTTTGATGAACCGTCGGTGGAGTATTGTGCTTCTTTGCATTTTTTATCTTGTCCTTGTTGCTTAATTTTCATTTCTGTAAAATATTTAAAAACTTTCCTTATGCACCGTGATCAGTCTACTTGTACCTATGTAAAAATGCATTATTTCTATGTTTTTAAATTAGCAAACACTTTTTTGTACCTCAGTGTTATATCTCAGACTGCTATATCGTCGGCTCGTTGTTCAAATGTTCTAAGCTCAGAAAGCCAAACTTTTCAAGGGAAAAAAAATGGTTAATTCGTTTTTTTTAAAAATATACCTACCCCATGAACCTTTTCTGGGTTTTTTTTGTGGGTTTTTTTTGGGGGGGGGGCGGGGTGTTTTTTGTTGCTGTTTTTTTTATAATTGTTTAAATTATTGCTGTTTGTTTTTTGGGCTTTTTCTTTTCAACATTAGAATTTGAAACTCAATAAGATATTCCTTGAACACATACAACGGATACCACAAATTGAGAAATTGCAATTCTTTTTCTTTTTTTTCTTTCTTAAATCCACCATTCTGGGCGTGGTACATCTGAACAGCTGACTGACAGTATCTCACATTTCCCTGTCGTTTTTAATCATGTTACTGCCGTTTATCTTATCTTTCTATTATCATATTAATATTATCCTGTAAGTGTCAGCTTGAGTCAGTGTCAAAGAATGAGTTCCCTGCCTCAGTTGTAGCCTCGATTTCATGAGCTGTGGGAAATATGAATCTATTTCGAGTCGTTTCCAAAGAGACAGACGACCTTTTGATACGACCCAGCACAGAACATAATTATGTTTTTATAATCCTCTTGGCGTTTTTTTAGGGGGGGG
>NW_004797651.1:63185-64837 GCF_000002075.1 Aplysia californica | reverse complement strand
GAGAGAGTTGTTGGAGGATGGCTGCAAGTCTATGAGAGAGAGAGAGAGAGAGAGAGAGAGAAAAGGGAGGGGGTGGGAGAAAGCCAGAGAGAGAGAGAGAGGAGGGGGAGCAAACTGACAGACTTAGAGAGAAAGAGAGAGACAGAGAGGCAGAAGAGAGATAGAAAGAAAGAAACAGGGAGAAACCTAATTTTTATCCTATCGTGGTTTTGGTGTTTTGTTTTGGACGAGGTGGGTTTTTTTTTTTAGCTTTGGGGGGATTTTTTGGGGGGTGGGGGTTAGCATCCCAACGAACCAATGACTGACCTGTGTCCACTCCCCATGCGCCAGGAACCATCGGGGCATGGAGGAGAAGATGGACGCTGCCACCAGCCGGCTAGAGATGTTGGAGGCTGAGCTGAGACTGAGGGAGAGAGAGATGGAGGAAGCAGAAGCACAGAAGGAGAATATGGAGAAAGACATTCACAGTCTCAAGCAGAGCGTGAAAGGTGAGACATGAGGAAGGGGAACGTGTGTAAAGTGGAGAACACTGTAGACGGTGGACTTAAAGCATACTGTAAAAGGTGGACTAAAGGAAGTTTGTGACTTATAGCATACTGTAAATCGTGGACTAAAGGAATCTTGACCAACACCAAAAGTGGGCATTGCCCTCGAAAAGGAGAAGTTTGGTTTCATTGGTGTGTATATTTGTTTGGTTATAGAGAAAACTCCCCTTGTCTTTTAAAGAAACTGAACTATGGGTAAAAGCTTTAACTTCAAATTTTTCAAAACATCATTTCTCGGGATATCCCCCGTATGCTTAAAAGCGACCAATTTTGACAATGACTGTTTTGTGTGTTCCCAGAGAGCAAGGCAGAGCTCAAGTCTCTACAGGACAACATCAGAGAGGCCGAGGAACAGATGAGGGGCTTGGAGCAGGTGGGGGATTGTTTCTGTGCTCTGGACCCGCCCCCTCATACCACCCCTTCCCTTCTCTCTATCTCCCTCTTTCTCTTTCTCTCTGTCTCTCTTTCTCTCACTCTCACTCTCTTTTTCTCTCTCTCTTTCTCACCCTCTTTCTCTCTGACTCTCTTTCTCACTCTTCTCACTCTTACTCTATTTTTACTCTCTCTCTCTCTCTCTCTCTCTCTCTCTCTCTCTCTCTCTCTCTCTCTCTCTAACTCTTTCTTACTGTCTTTCTCACACTATCTACTCTGGGCCCGCCCCTTTACACCATACTCTCTCCTTCCAAACAGTTCCTCTCCAGAATAATAGTTCGTCCACCTTCAGCATCTGACAACAATCACTTTATCAGCACAGGAGAATATTAATTCTTAAAGAAGAATAGAAGAAATATGAACTGAACTGATTTGTGACTCCCGCCATGGCCAATAAAACCTTCAGACCACACTCTCTAATTCCTTTGCCCCCCCCCTACTATTTTTTCCTCTTTTACATGACACTGTGTCATTACCCTGGCCCCCACTCCCCTCCACCCCCTCCCACGTCCCTAATCCCCAACTCCTTCCTTAAAATCACGCTCTCTCCTCGTGTTAACTCCGCTCCCCTTCCACATCTACCTATCTCTCACAAACTTAACTCCGCCCCCTTCCATATCTCTCTATCTCTCACAAACTTAACTCCGCCCCCTTCCACCTCCCCCTATCTCTCAC
>NW_004797651.1:60540-62272 GCF_000002075.1 Aplysia californica | reverse complement strand
GTGAGAGAGAGAGAGAGAGAGAGAGAGAGAGAGAAAGAGAGAGGGATGGTGATGAGAGGGGTCTGGCGGCAAAAGAGATTTAAAAGAATATAGAGTGAGTTCCAAAAACTATACATTCCTACAGAGAAGAATTATAGATGTCCTGCTACTTTCATAATTTCTGCTTTTGAATACGTTATTGATCGGTGATGGGGCTTTTTAAAAATTCTCACCTCTGTGTGCTTTCTCTCATCCAATACCCGTATTCTGTCTACTCACCAGAGCTTGAAGACGTTCTGTCTTTGGCCACTTTAGAAAAGAAGCATAACTCCATTATTTGCTCAGATTTTTCCATTCTGTTTGTTTTCTGAATCTGAAACTAAATATGGTCGCTTTTAAGCACAAGGGAGCTATCCCGATAAATGCTGTATTGAGAAAATCGAAGGTAAAGTTGTTTCCCCCTTGTTTAGTTTGTTATAAGACGAGGAGAGTTTTCTCTATAACCAAACACATATTCACACCAATGAAACCAAACTTCTCCTATAGGTAGGGCAATGCCCACTTGTGGTGTCGGTCCAAATTTCTGGAAACCCCCGAAATCTGGGTTAGCCCGCTTGTCGTTAAAAGCGACCATATAGCAGATAACGACGTGCGCACTATAAAATAATATGCAAATTTTATCCTTTTTATTTGTGTATGATAGAATAAAATGTGTCTCAGCATACACTTTGGTTTTGTCGCCGACCGGATTAGTTGTGAGTCCACTACATCCTTAAACATTAATGTGAGGCAGCGTGGTGGAATCAGGCTCTCGTCAATTTTTGGGCATGTAGAGTTATTGGTATCATCTTTTAAAGCTTGTTCACTTGTCTTTTTTTGGATGAAAAAGACATCCATTTAATATTATCTTGAATAAAAGTCGAGATATTTGCTAAAGAAGGAGGTGGGGTTCACCTGTTTTCAGAGGTAAAATTAGTGAGAAAATGGCCGCCAAAGATTAGTTATTTCCTTAGCTTAAGAGTCCGTGGTAACTGAAAATTTACATTTTTGTTCCTGTAATCAACGTTTTTCAGAAAAATCCACACAGAAATGAGTGCTTTAATTGGCAGGAAAGGTGTTGAGCCAAAAAACAAAAATTTGATAAAAATTCACAAACATGCAGAAAAATTGCAAGTTTCTTCACTTTGATTATTTTGACGAGAGCCTGATTCAACCACGCTGCCTCACATTTAATGAGGGTTGGGGTAGGGGGGGGGGGTCAGTTATTTGAAGTGCTTTACTTTTTTGGACTTAGAATAAGACTTGAATAGTATAGTGCTTTAAAGAAGCTCTACCATGCAGACATTACTAACAGTTTTCTGTGTCTATATCCCTGAGTTTGGTCCTCTGTCTGTGTGTGTGTGTGTATCTGTTCTCCCTATCTCTCACAAACTTAACTCCGCCCCCTTCCAGGACGTTCGCTCCACCCACCACCTGCGTGACGAGGCCAAGCTAGAAGTGGAGCGACTGGCCGAGCAGATCCGCCAAAGCTCCGCCTCCTGTGAGGAGAGCTCGCGCCAGGAGAAGGTCAAGTACCAGGAGTTGCAGGACCTGATGAGGTCCCTCGTGGAGCGAGAGAAGGAACACCAGGAGGCCAGGATAGTACGTCTTTCTTCTGTCTCCGTCTTTTTTACTCGCCGCTAGTTTTTGCTTTTGTTCTGGAGTTCTGGAGTTGTGTATTTTGTTTCTTTTTGTTTTTATTTTGTGGGGGGAG
>NW_004797651.1:58614-60370 GCF_000002075.1 Aplysia californica | reverse complement strand
GTCTGTGTGTTCCACAGTGCTGTAACTGCCATCGGTGAAGGTTTCTTATAGCTTCTGATAACGTAACACAACAGGGCTAGTTCGCTTCTCTGAGATTACCCTACCTGTTCTGTTTCTCAATCATTTGTGTGTGTGTGTGTGAGAGAGAGTGTGTGTGTGTGTGTGTGTGTGTGTGTGTGTGTGTGTGTGTGTGTGTGTGTATGTGTGTGTATGTATGTATGTATGTATGCACATACACATTCTAATTTAATATGATATTAGCTTTTAATTGTTGTTGTTGCACCTGTTTTTGTTATGTTTGTGTTATGTTTTTGTTCATGTTTTTGTTCATGTTTTTCTGTTTTTGTTGCTGCTACTGCTGCTGCTGTTGTTGTACGGTTGTAGTTGTTGTAGTTGTGGTTGTTGTAGTTGTAATTGTGGTTGTTGTTGTTGTTGTTGTTGTTGTAGTAGTTGTGGTTGTTATAGGTGTAGTTGTAGTAGTTGTGGTTGCTATAACTCGGTTTGTCTGGTGACCCCCTGTGTGACGTCAGCTGGTGGGCTCGGCCAACACAGACCTGGAGGCCGTGCGGGTGGAGCTGACGGACAAACAGGAGGAGCTGGAGACCATGAGGAAGGAGTACACAGACCTGCAGGTTGGAACCCCGCGCCCTCTGGTGGGGACACACGTGTGTTTGTTTGTTTGTTTGTTTGTTTGCACAGGTTGGAACCCCACGCCCCCTGGTGGTGACGTGGGTTTGTTTGTTTGTTTGTTTGTTTGTTTGTTTGTTTGTTTGTTTGTACAGATACAGGTTTGAACCCCGCGCCCTCTGGTGTGGACCTGGGCTTGTTCGTTCATGCAAATTTGACAGACACACTCACATTCTCAGAGCATCACTATCATCAACAACAATACAGAATTGAAACAGGAAAGATCACGTAGTCCTGAGCTTTTTCTTCCCACTTCGCAGTGTCAGCGGTGCGCTGATTTCAGACCCGTTTGATGTGTTTACATCAAACTTAACTTTCCGCATACAGAAGAGTAATTATTCTACCTTTGTACCCAGCCAATTTTTCAGCCCTACAATCTTCTTATAGCTCTATTCCTATCTAACCTATCTGCATAAAATAGACACCAGACTGAGTAGAAATGAATGGTCTATGCAATAAACATACAGTCTGATTACAGGTATGATGAATTTGCAAGTATTTCATGTTTTGTTATGATTGTAAACAATCAAGCTATTTTGTGTTCCAACTGAACTGGTGCCCCACACACTTACAGTTAATCTATGTGTTGAAATTCTCCTACCCATACTGTTAACTCTAACAACAACTCTCTCCCCCCCTCCCCGCCCTTCCTCCTCTCCCTGCTCACATGCTCGTAATCTCAATGTCTGGGTCGTGGTTTCTATGGTCTAACATTATGTAACGCTTTGGTGATGGTCGCCCTTTTTGTGCCTTGTAAGAATTGGCTGATAGAATTAACATTTGAAGACTCCAGTGGAAAAGCTAGATAAGTAGATACGTCACATTTGTCGACTTTTTGGGTATTGTTTTGTTTTTCTTGTTGCCTTCTTTAAAAGTCGAACTTTCTTCTCCTCAAATTTTCCCATGGGTAACCCAGCCATGTCTTGTGCTATGTAAGATTTTGAAATAAATGCTATACTCACTTTGAGACACAGACTTTCAAATAAATGCTATACTCACTTTGAGACACAGACTTTCAAATAAATGCTATACTCACTTTGAGACACAGACTTTCAAATAAATGCTATAC
>NW_004797651.1:50864-57129 GCF_000002075.1 Aplysia californica | reverse complement strand
GGGTTGTGTATGTGTATGTACGTGAATGTATGTGTCTGTGTGTGTGTGAGTGTCTGTGAGGCTGTGTGTCTCTGTGTGTGTTCTTATTTGTGTATGTTTGTGTAAGTGTAGTTGTGTGTGAGTGTGTACTTGCGTTTAGGGGTAAGAGTCTGTCTCTGTGTGTTTATGCACCTTGCATATCTGTTTGTTTGTGTGTTGTGTATATATCTGTTTGTTTGTGTGTTGTGTATATATCTGTTTGTTTACGAGTTGTGTATATCTGTCTGTCTTTTTGTGTATTGGGTATATGTTTGTTTGTTTGTGAGTTGTGTATATGTGTCCATTTGTGTGTTGAGTATACCAGTCTGTTTGTATGTTGGGTACAGTCTGTTTGTTTGAGGTCTGGGTATACTATCCATGTGTTTGTATGTTGACTACACCTTTATTCACATTCATATCATGTTGTTACCCTGATTTGGGGTCAAGTATTAGTATGAAATTAGTCATTCCATTTGCTTGTAGTGCCTCATTTCTCACATATTGAATATTCAGATTATGCTCTTGGAAATTGCTTTTACTCTTCCTTTTATATGTGAGGCAGCGTGGTGGAATCAGGCTCTCGTCAATTTTTGGGCATATTGAGTTATTGGTATCATCTTAAAGCTTGTTCATTTGTCTTACTTTCAATGAAAAAAGGACAAATCCATCTTCAATAAAAGTGGAGATATTTTGGATTGAAGGAGGTGGGGGTCACCTGATTTAAGAGGTAAAATTAGCGAGAAAATGACCCCCAAAGGCTGGTAAATTCCAAAGCTGGGGAGTCCGTGGAAACAGTAAATTTATATTTTTGTGCTTTTAATCAATGTTTTTGTTGAAATCCTCAAAGGAATGTGTTTGTAAATGGACATAAAAGGTGTTGAGCCAAAAAAACAAAAATTTGTTAAAAATTGCTAAGCAAGGAGAAAACTGCTGTTTTCTTCGATTTCATTATTTTGACAAGAGCCTTATTCCACCACGCTGACTCACATTTGTTTTACGTACAATAACATTTTGGGTGCGGTGCACTTTATATTATAATGATGGTGCAAGATGTAAAAAGTATATTTATTATTCTGGGTGTTCTTGCACAAAATATTACAACAAATTTTTTAAAAATTGTGCTTGTATGTATGTATGTATGTATGTGTGTGTGTGTGTGTGTGTGTGTGTATGTGTGTGTGTGTGTGTGTGTATGTGTGTGTGTGTGTGTGTGTGTGTGTGTGTGCACGCGCTCTCACGCACATCCAGAGAGAGAGAGAGAGAAGGCGAGCGAGCAAGAGAAAGAGAAAGAGAGAGGGTGGCGGGGATGCATATGTGTATGTGTATGAGAGAGAGAGATAGTTTGTGTGCGTGCGTTTGTGTTTGTGTTTAAGAGAGAGACAGACAGACAGAAAGATTGAGAGTTTGTTTGGAGTGTGCTAGTGTGTGTATTTTGTTTTGTGTGTATGTATGTGTATGTATTTTGCTTTGTGTATACGTGGTGACTGACGTCATCCTCTGACTATGACGTCACTAGATGCAGGAGAAGATGAGCAAAGAGCGGGCAGAGCTGGAGAACACGCTCAGGGACATGGAGGGCAATCTGGAGCAAACCAAACAGGTAACTAAAGGTCACACAGGTCATGGGGTCAGGCCAATCAATGCTCCGGCTGGTCATGGGGTCAGGTCAATCAATGCTCCGGCTGGTCATGGGGTCAGGTCAATAATTGCCCCCAGCAGATCATGGGGTCAGGTCAATCATTGCCCCCAGCAGGTCATGGAGTCAGGTCAATCATTGCCCCCAGCAGGTCACGTGATGTTTTATGTACACGGAAATCTAACTAACACAACTGCTATGATGACAATATGACGAAGCACGACATATTTTATAGCCAAGTTTTAAACTCATCTGTAACAATGTGATACTCCAATGTGTACTTGAGCAGACTTCAACTTTCCGTTAAAAAAAAAATATATATGCGATACCTTTTGAAGTGAGCTTCAAAGAAAAAAAAATGTCAATGCAATGAAATCGAGGAGCAAAGGTGTGATCGCGATGAAATAAGGTAAAACTGTGCTGAGATAGAGTGCAGTGTCAAAAATGCTTTTGCATTAAAGTAATTTGTTGCACCACAAACGAGTGGCCCAGCTCACCCCTCCGATGGTGTGTCACCCAGACGCCACGATCTCCCTCTCAGGTGTCGCTTGAGGTTTGCTGCCGTTATTTCTTATTTGACCTCCTACGGCTTTTGGTTTGTTTGGCGGTTGTTGTTTTTTTTGTTTTTTTTGGAACATGTCATTTAACCGAGGTATAGCACGAAAAAACAAAACAAACCTGTGTTAGGTTCTCTGTTGAATTAACTTGTTGGTGACCTATAGGGCTTTAGACTCATCCAAAGCTAAAACACAATGTATTATATAATATATTATATATTGTATGATATAATAATATTATATATACACTCTGAAACGTGATATATCTCTCATATTTTATAATAATATGCTTCTGTTTGTTTTTGTTTTTGTTCTCGGGCTGGGATAAATTTGATCTGTTTGGTTTTAGTTTTTAGAGAATTTTTTTCCCCTTAGCAATTTTATCCTTCTGTTAATTTTTTATTTAAAGTATTTGTTTAGTGACTTGTGTTTTTGCTGTAGTTTCTGCTGAAAAAATTGTTGTTGTTATTACGATCCTTTCCTTTGCCTGGGATAAATGTGGCTTCCATCACTACACCCGCTTTCAATAATAACGTTGGTATGTTCACGGCTTTCCCTTCATAATGGTGGAAGATTAACGTTTGCTTTTTTATCATATTTTTTTTTCTTTACCACATAAAAAAAAAAAATCAAGTTGACACAGTTTTCACCACTTGATCATTGCATAATGTTAGATAAATGGCTGGCCAGCTGTTCAAATTTTCTACGCCCAGAAAGCAAATAATAATTTTGTTTTTAGGATAGAGAGAAAAAAACCCTGTTTCATTCATTTTATTGTACGCCTACGTTTTTTATGTATCTTTTCTTGCTTTTAATTATTTTCAATACAACGTCTATGCCATTATCTATGCCATAGAATTTGAAGTTGACGAAATATTTCCTGAGCTCATGCAACAGATTCTACCGATTTATTAAGAAACTGCCGAAAAAAAAGAAAGAAAAAAACACCTTTTGGCTTAGTGAATCTGAACAGTTGACTGACAAAATGTTATATATATATTTTTGAGGCAGCGTTATGGAATCAGGCTCTCGTCAATTTTTGGGCATGTAGAGTTATTGGTATCATCTTAAAGTTTGTTCACTTGTCTTTATTCGGATGAAAAAAAATATCCATATATATTAAAGACAAGTCGAGATATTTGCGAAAGAAGGAAGTGGGGGTCACCTGTTTTCAGAGGTAAAATTAGTGAGAAAATGGCCGCCAAAGATTAGTTATTTCCTTAGCTACAGAGTCCATGGTAACTGAACATCTACATTTCTTGTGCCTTTAAGAAACGTTTTTCAGAAAAATCCACACAGAAATGAGTGCTTTAATGGGCATGAAAGGTGTTGAGCCAAAAAACAAAAATTTGATAAAAATTCACAAACCAGCAGAAAAAGCAAGTTTCTTCACTTTGATTATTTTGACGAGAGCCTGATTCCTCCACGCTGCCTCATATATTTTATTTTTTGTTTTTGTTTTGTGTGTGCGTGTGTGTGTGTGTGTGTGTGTGTGTGTGTGTGTATGTGTGTGTGTGTTTGTGTGTGTGGTTTATAAAAATGTTGTATTTATGCCCTCTACACGTTTTCCTTCACGTACATGTATTGTCGTCCAATCAAATCCAGGAAATAAAACAAGTGGAAAGCCGATCGTCCAATCAGGTGACGGACCTTCAGTCATTGGCTGAAAAACATTTTAATCGAGCCAATAGCCTAGAGGCTGAGCTGTGTCGGGTGAAAAAGGAAGTGGTAGCCACAAAGAAGCAGGTCAGCCTACGAAAAGCTCCCTTCTTTTATTCCTTTCGTTCTTTGATTCATCCCTCAATGGGTGTTAGTGTGAATGTTTTTGAGCATGTAGCGCCCATGTACTGGCGCCAGACTGAAAATTTTTTTAGCAAAATATGTGAATTACAAAGCTACAATTTATTAATTTCTTTCTTCATCACTGCTTGGCAATTGCTTTAATTTATTTCAAATTATAGTTGTCTTTTAACTTTTTAAATCTTTATTATAAGCTTTTATTACGCCAATAACGACTATTTCTTCTCATTTCTGCGGAACTGATAGTGGGCTTATATAATATATATAATATATATATATTTTTTGTAAAACCATTTCTATATCATATTTTATATCATTTTTTAAAAATCCTCAACTCTGTATACTACACTTCTGTAACAACCCTGTCCTGTAAAATAGCATATCGCTGGCAAACTGGTCAGCTGTCCTCAGCTCAGAAAACAGCATTGTTCAAGGGACAAAGGGCAGTCGTTTTGGACAGTTTCAACGGTCCCTATGCCTTTGTGGGTGGTTGGCGGGTGCTCTGGTGTAGTTTGCTCCTTCTTTCCTATGGAAAACTATCGTCCTTATCTCCCCTTCTTCTTTTTTATGTTTGTTACTCTCTTGTAACACCTTTAATCTTCTGGCGCTCATATGACCGTATGCAGTTGCGAGCGCCGTAAAACACTTACTAAAACAAAAACTATGTCTTTATGACGAGACTTGTAGGGACAGGTGGCTGCTGGTGACGTTATAAGCTATCTGCAGCATGAGACGTAAGGAGAAAAAAGTGTCTCAGTTGGTGGTTGGCGGGTGCTCTGGTTTGGTTTGCTTCTTCGTTCCTATCAGACATCTATCGTCTTTATCTCCCCTACTTCTTTTTTATGCTTGTTAATCTCTTGTGACACCTCTAATCTTCACCACTTATATGACCTTTTTGTCTTGCAAGTGCCGTAAAAGTCTTACTAAAACTAAACACTTTAATGTCTCAGCACTTATGTGACCTAATTGTGTCGCAAGTGCCTTAAAACTCGTACAAAAAGTAAAAGAAAAAAAGAAAAAAAGAAACCAGACTAACGTGTATGTTGGGTGGGCCTGCCCGTCTCCAGCTGGTGTCCCAGGAGATCCTGTCTCTGCGTCTGGACGCCATGTCTGACGCGCTCAACTGGAGCCAGGATGAGCTGGACCTCTCTCTGCAACAGCAGCAACAGCAACAGCGACAACAGCAGCGGCAGCAACAGCAGCGACAGCAGCTGTCGATGTCGGCCAGTGCCAGCCAGCAGAGTGCTGACAGCTCCATGGAGTCGGACTGTGTCAGTGTGACCTAGTTTTACGACATCGTGTGACCTAGTTTTACGACCTCGTGTGACCTAGTTTTACGTCGTCGTGTGACCTACTTATACATCATCGTGTGACTTACTCTCGGGTCATCGTTTGACCTACTTGGATCTCGCTGTTGAAGAGCTCAGTGATGGCAAATCCCACTAGATAGATATCTAGCCCAAAGATGCCCAGTCGGGTTTATTTGATGAAATGAGGAAACTGAAGTAATAATACTCTGGATAATAATTGTCATAATTTATAGTTCGTCAATCGAAAACATTTCTAAAATTTGAAAATGAGGAAATTGGAATAATAATGCTCCGGATAATAATTATCATAATTAATAGTTCGGCAACCGAAAACATTTTTAAAAAAATGAAAATGAGGAAACTGGAATTTTCTAATAAATGAAGCTGTTGATTTCACAGTAAAGGTAATCAAAAACTGTTCTGTCTGTACTTTAATTAAATGAGGAAACAAAGAATTTTCTAATTAATCTCTTGATGTCGCAATAATGGCGACAGAGCATACATGTATACCAAACAATTTTTTTTTTTTTTATTTCGGTTTCAGATTGCAGAATTGGAATTTCAGATTGCAGAATTGGAATAAAATGATGCTGCAGACACACGCTGTCATTATTTCGTTCCTGATATTGCAAGGACATGTACATTGCTAACACATCGGAAGTGGTTTAAATTGAATTTTGGGGACAAACGAAAAATGATAGCAAATTTTTAAAAATAATTATGTGAGTGCAGCTGGTTGTTACTTAACTATGCTGATAGGACGTAACTGATATTTCTGTCCTTTTTGTTCTTGTGTTGGATTTGCCACGAGCCGCGCATGCCATGTAGCGTGTGTCGTTTGGAGTAGACCAAGTCCTCTACATACGATGGTGTGCAGTAATAATAATAATAATAATAATAATGATAATAATAGTAATAGTAATAATAATTTTAATAATAATAAT
>NW_004797651.1:46935-49915 GCF_000002075.1 Aplysia californica | reverse complement strand
TCTCTCTCTCTCTCTCTCTCTCTCTCTCTCTCTCAAACGTTCTTAAACTAACAGACACAAAGCTCATAAGGAGACTTACAAACACGTCAGATCCAGTCTACTTTTCTCTAGGTCGTTCCTGGTAGTAACTGCACAATGAAAGTATGTACTTTGTCCTGTCACATGAGCCTGGGTGTTCTACTTTTCTCTAGGTCATTCCTGGTAGTAACCTAACAATGAAAGTATGTGCTCTGTCCAGTCACATGGGCCGGGGTTTTGGGGTGGGGCGTTGGGACTGGTACTGGTAGTGCAAAAAGCACGACATCATTTATGTAGACAATGGATGCTATCTGCTGTTCTGTGGGGAAAAGTACACTACATTTCTGTCCGCAATATAGAGGTAAAATAAAATGTGTGGTATTTTTACATTCTTTAGTAGATATAACAGTGTGACGTCATGTGCTTTATGATATATTATTTGTAGATATAACCATGGAGTGTGTCTGTGTGACTATCTGATTTGTTTATTCATTTGTTTGTTTGTTGTTGTTTTTTCCCTTTATCTCATGTAGTTGTGTTTCCTGTAGACTAATTAATAAACATTCTGCCTTTTTGTAACGTGTGCAAGATAGTTTTACTTTTCTGAAATAGGACGTAGGTTGAAATGTGCGACTAATGTTCCAGCTTATTCACTTGTCTTTATTTGAATGAAAAAAAGATGCAATTTATCTTGAATACAAGTCGAGATATTTGCGAAAGAAGGAGGTGGGGGTCACCTGTTTTTAGAGGTAAAATTAGTGAGAAAATGGCCGCCAAAGATTAGTTATTTCCTTAGCTTAAGAGTCCGTGGTAACTGAAAATTTACATTTTTTGTGCCTTTCAATCAACGTTTTTCCAGAAAAATCCACACAGAAATGAGTTCTTTAATGGGCATGAAAGGTGTTGAGCCAAAAAAAAAAAAAACAATCTGATAAAAATTCACAAACCTACGAAAAAATGCAAGTTACTTCACTTTGATTCTATTGACGAGGGCCTGATTCCACCACGCTGCCTCACATATCACTTAAAACGTTGTTGCAGTAAAGTACCTCTCTTGTCCCTCTGTAATCACACACACTTATTCTGTCTGTCTGTGGATCGTACAGGAAAATGCATAACTGGCCTATTTGCTCCGTACTCTCGCTGTGTCATTATCTTGCACATGTCATTTTATTGTATCTGACGGATGTCCCTTTGCACCTTTTGGGCCACTCACATATAATGTATTTTTGCACCCATTATTTCAAAAGAAATGTGTCATTATGTTATGCAGCATAGATTATTTAAATTTTTTTTTATCATAATGTTGTATGCCGTAGATTATGTTTAAAACATTTGTTTATAATGTTATATGGCATATTATTATGTTATGTGCACAATATTTATCAATGATACTGTTGATTTTGCTTTTGCTAATATCTTATATAATAATACATAATATATAAGATTATATTGTACATATATTTTTTTCTAATTCATATAACATTTTATTATACTGACCATAATGTCATTTCTATCATAATCAACACGGCGTGACTTGTGTGTTTATCGTCTTGCCACATGGTGATGGTGCCTTGAGGGGTAACACTAACCCTTTGTTCTCCTCCCCCCTCCTCCCTCCTCCCTCCTCCCTCCTTCCTCCTCCCTCTTTCACTCTTTAGACTACCTCCCTCTTCTTTCTCTCTCTATCACCCCCTCCTGCTCTTGTTTTTTCTGTCCATAAGGGCCTGCCTGTCTGTCTGTCTGACAGTCTGTCTGTCTGTCTGTCTGTCTGTCTGTCTGTCTGTCTGTCTGCCTGCCTGCCTGCCTGCCTGCCTGCCTGTCTGTCTGTCTGTCTGTCTGTCTGTCTGTCTGTCTGTCTGTCTGTCTGTCTGTCTGTCTGTCTGTCTGTCTGTCTCTCTCTCTCTCTCTCTCTCTCTCTCTCTCTCTCTCTCTCTCCCTCCCTCCCACTCAAAATGACATTATTTGCTTTTCTATATTTTCCTAATGCTGTAAGATCCAAGTTAATCAACGTTTTGGAACTCATGCTTCATGGTACCAATCTGTTGAGGAGTAATTACAACCATTTCAGTATCTCATACCCTGCAAACAGAATTTTTATTTCATTAGCAAGCTGGCTTTCCAACTGTTCTAAACCCAGAAACAACATTTTTTTCAGGAAGGAGAAAAATCTGTTTGATTGTTTTAGAAACTGTGCCTACATTATGTATCTTTTCTTGCCTGCCTTTTCCCCTAACTGTTAGAATTTGAGTTTCATCAAAATATTTTTAGAGCAAGTGCTACTGATACCACACACTAGGAAACTCCAATTAAAAAAAAAAAACAATAAATTTTTTTTTATAAATTTGGGGTTTAGTAAATTTGCACAGGTGGCTAACGATTTACTGTCCTCATCTGTTTGTCTGCAAGTGGCTGAGGGGGCGTCAGTACTTCCTGTGTGTCGCTGATTTATCTGTGTGACTTTGATTCTTGCGTCACTTTTAGCACAGTTAGGTACGGTCATTAAAGAGGCAGGACTTCCCAATGTAATAGTACTACCCATGCCCAATGACAATCGAGCCAGGCTGGTGGAGAGATTTAGAGTTTGAGAATATACATGTTTATTTGAGTATAGTTATGTCCTATATCACCTCAAGTATATGTTTATTTGAGTATAATTATGTCCTCTATCACCTCAACTATATGTTTTACAGCCGCATCAACACAATTTGGTTACGTTAGTGGAGAGCCTTAAAAACCCTCCCCCGCACAACTCAAGTGAACTGGCGTCTGTGGTGTAGTGGTTAGTCACTTCACCCTTGTGGTGCTCCCGAGACTTGGGTTTAATTTTATAGTGGGGAGGATTTTAACACACTACACCCTAACTCGCATGGAATCGCCCGCTCCGACCAGGAGGCGCCTTTCGAAACGAAGTCTCGCATGAATCAAGTATCTCGGTCTTTCTGCTGGGATGCTGCATCCT
>NW_004797651.1:45025-46235 GCF_000002075.1 Aplysia californica | reverse complement strand
CTAGAGAGGTGAGCAGAGTAAGCCTGATTCCCTGTAAGGACTTCTCTGTTGACATCCACCACTTGGTGCTCATATGACCTTATATGCAGTTGTGAGCGCCGTATAACCCTCTACTATAAAGGAGAGAAACTTCTTGACAGTTGTCGTAATGTTTTCCATCTTCACGTTTTATACCTCTCTCAATACACTGCAGGAGGTTCATTGTAGCAGGAAGTATTTTAAACGCCAAAAAAATTACAAGATCTGTTCTCCATCGTTGGTCCCACCAGAATTCTCGACTTTCTAAAGGCTGTTGGTTCTTTTGGTTATTTACAAATAACGTTATTAAAAATTTTAATGTTATTTAAAAAGTGTATTTAGACTAAAAAAATGTTTTTACCTCGAATTTTTTACATTTTAACATTTTAATAGAAATGTTGACCAAAGTCAAACCATGCAGTTAACTGTTGTGGAATGCACCCAACTTGTTTCGTGGGCTCATATGACCTAATGCAGTTGTGAGCGCCGTAAAACTCGTACTAAAATAAAACTAAAAACTATTGTTCTGTGCGAGAAGCTTGGAATGAGGGTTGTGTCTTGCCCTTCGGGATGGCCTGAGGGAATCTGGCTGGTGTATGTGACGAACGAAGATTGATTCTATACAGTCAGAGGAAACCATCGACTGTCTCCGCAGGAAGCTCAACACGCTGCAGGGGGTAAGCTTCTGGATGGCTGTCATAATGTTTTACACCGCCATGTTTTTTGGGGGTTTTTTACATTTAAAATGTTAAATTACACTTTATTGGTCCCCTGTTTTTTGCCTCAACACCTTTTATGTCCGTTCAAAAACTCTATTATGTGTGGATTTATGGATGAACGTTGATTAAAGGCAAAAAAAAGATGTAAATTTGCGGTTTTCAAGGACTTAAGCTATGGAAGCAAGCAAACTTTGCCGACGTTGTCTCACTAATTTAAAGGTCTAAAACTAGGCCACCTGACCATCTTCCGTCCCAAATATCTCAGCTTCTATTCAAGATAAATGGATTCCACCATGTCAGGACATATATATACATACAAAGAACACCAAACACACAAATGGATTCCACCATGTCAGGACATATATATACATACAAAGAACACCAAACACACAAATGGATTCCACCATGTCATGACACATATATACATACAAAGAACGCCAAACACACAATTTTGTTTTTTTAGTTTAGTATGG
>NW_004797651.1:29578-44516 GCF_000002075.1 Aplysia californica | reverse complement strand
GTATTTGTGTGTGTGTGTGTGTGTGTGTGCATGTGTGTGTGTGGGTGTGTGTGTGTGGGTGTATTTGTGTGTGTGTGTGCTAGTGTGTGTGCATGTGTGTGTGTGTGTGTGTGTGCATGCATGCATGCGTGTCTGTGAGTGTATATGCATTGGTATTTAAAATATTGGTTGTCACTAAAACAGTGTCTATATTCTTTATCAAGTCACTTTATTACTGATAGGTTCATCTAGATTTAAATGTTTTAAACCTTTGTGAAGAGTGTCCACATTTTTGTGTTCTCTGCGAGGGCCGTCTATGTACATTTTGTCAGCTTTACTTCTCCTTTCATATCGAATTTTAATGAGAGTAATATATGTGAGCTGTGCTGACAAAATGAGTTACTTGTCGCAATCCACAAATGAAGATATTGGCAAAAAAATCAACACTAGGGTCAAATTTGTAGATTTTCTATTGATGCTATATTCTTTAAGTGTAATAATATGCCTGTTATTACTTCATACTTATGTATTTTTTTAAAAACTTATAAGCGTGATGTATCTATTTCCATATGGCTCGAATCCAAGAAGTAACTCATTTTGTCAGCACGTTTCACATATATGATTTAAATTTTAAATGTATACCTGCATGGGTTTTTACGGTCCTATACAGCCAAGGAAAATTTCCCTCTGGGATAATAAAGTACTATCTTATCTGATCTTATCTTTTCTTATTTATAACCTCTTTGGCTCCCCCTCACAGGGAAGAACTAGGTCACCAAGTCCACTAACTCGGTCCGGCCGCAGCTACATGGCTCAGAGAAGGTCAAGGTCGTCCGAGGGGTTGAGCAGTCCAGAATTTTCAGAGCGAGAGTGTGAGTGTTTTTACTGTATGACGTTTCACAAACCTATGATCATGTTTTAGACAATGTGAACTTTGACGTCTAAAGTGCCAGACGAATGTGGACAAATGAGTTGATATTGTGCGTTAAATAAAAAAGACATGAATATCGTGCCGTTTTATTAGGCCGAACTCAATTAATTTGAAAACAGCGAAAAACCGACAGAGAATAAAATCTTCTCTTTTTTTATTCTTTTATTTGAGCAACTGGGGGAAAAAATCCAAGATGTTTTAATTTTTCTGTTTTGAGCAACCCGAAGAAAATAAAATCCCAGGTTTTATTCTTCTTGTATTGGAACAATCTCTTTAAAGTGAAAACCCGGCTAAACAGAAGAAATTCTGGCCATCCTGTACATTTCAGTTGAAGCAGACTCAACTGTAATTTAGTGTAATAATGTTACAAAGTATGAAGGGGTGTGTTTGCCTCTTTGTGTGTGTGTGTTTTGTGTTGGTGTGTCATCATACTTGTCTTTGTGCGGCAGGACTCTTCTCTTTTCTTTCTGCCAGTCGGAAGTTTTTGACCGATTGGCCAGGCTGGTGGACCTGTCTGAACACACTGGACTTTGCTCAATGAATTAAATTTGTTAAAATTTATGTATTTATTTATTTAGTTAGTTAATTATTTATTTAGTTAATTATTTAGTTATTTATTCATTGGACCAGGCTGGTGGACCTGTCTGAACACACTGGACTTTGCTCAATGAATTAAATTTGTTAAAATTTATGTATTTATTTAGTTAGTTAGTTAATTATTTATTTTGTTGTTTTTTTGTTGTTTTTTTTTAAATTATTTATTTAGGTAGTTATTTAGTTATTTATTCACCTATTCATTTATTTATTAATTCGTTTACAGTATAACACGGATATCTCGAATTTGCAGGACCGACCTTGGTAGTTACAGGTATCTGTAGTTTGAGGGATATCTTACAAAGATAAAGAAGGGGAAAAAAACAGGACCGCAGACACAATTCAATGGATGCGTAATTTTGAGTCTGTGTTCGACCTATCCATGTTATATTGTAACTTTTTATCCATTTATTTATTCTTTTTTTTTTGCTGTGGGGGCAAAGGAGGGGGGGGGGGGAGGAATTAAATTGAATGGAACTGAATTAATAATATCTTTAATAGGCTTGCAGTTTGTTTTTATTGCAGTTTTGAATGACAATTGAAACATGTAGAAGAAGTCAGTCGGCCTATCTTTACTAACCCCTTACTCCGCTGTGGTTTTTTTTTCAGTTCTGTAGCAGCTGTCCCCCGTCATGACGGTCAAGATCATCCTCCTCATGATTTGACGAACGCTTGACCTTCTGACGACCTTCCACAAACAGCTGGTCATCCCACAGCCCGGACCATCTTCCATTTCTCAGACATTCAGGGATCATCTCACTTATCATCGCGACAAGTTTTCAACAACCCAAAATGAAACGCTAGTTGAGGAGAATAATATTTAAGTTTAAATGAAAAAAATAATAAAATGCTTATTAGGCGAGACTGAAAGTTTTGGTCAAAATATTCCTGATCAATTTTAGAGAAATTTGGAAAAGAAGTAAATATTTCTGGATAGGCCTACTGTTCTATGAAATTTGGAGCAGGTTTTCCCAGTTCTGGAATGAGGAGGATTGCTTTTCTTCATCAATGACAGCAAAAGGAATAAAAAGACGGGCAACGTCAGTACTGCCTTTTTCTCTGTATTTTTACAGCGAGAAAGTACTGTCCTCGATTCACGCCTTGTTCGTGTTGTAATGTCACAAACTTGTCGACAGCCGACTTAGAGATACACATGAGACTTCGCTTCAATCCACCTCACTGCCAGAGCTTTCTCGTGGGGAAAAAGGTCATTATAATCATAAATAGCCATAATTCCTCACTCATGTTTCATTTTTGGAGATGTTGCAAAGAATTGTAAAGGAATAGATCAATAATATATTTGAATAATTGTCCGAGTCTATCCAAAAGTGCCCTAAAACTCTTATTTTTTCTCATAAGCATCACACTTGCAATACATGGAGGAGAATATACAAGGCAGGCTGACAAAGTGAAATATTTCTTGAATTTTTTCCTGATGGAAATAGATACTTCAAATTTATAGGGTGAGTTTAGACATTCGTCTTGTTAAGCTTGAAGGGAATAGCATTGGTTTAGAATTGATCAATTATGACCTTTGCGTTGATTTTCAGCCGATATGTCCATTCATGGATTGCGAGAAATAACTCATTTTGTCAGCACGCCTCAAATATTTCTGTTGATATCTTAGTTCCATAAATCGTAAACTCTGGTTGACCTTTCTGATTTGTGAGAAAGTGTGTAGGACGACGACATATGGAGATATCTCTGTGGCTGATGAAAAAATCTTTTTCATTTCTCGGGGGGGAGAAGAATTTTTGCAACCGTCTTGAAATTTGCTACGTTGTTATATTTATAATAATGACCTTGAGAATGAAAAGAAGATGACCTTGCGTCAGGAATGCAGGCAACTGGTCTTATGTTCTGCTTTCAGACTCAAAATGAAATGTAAGTTAATCACAAAGTTTAAATGTACGAGGCAGTAAATGTGAGGCAGTGTGGTTGAATCAGGCTCACATCAAAATAATCAAAGTGAAGAAACTAGCATTTTTGCAAGTTTGTGAATTTTTATCAATTTTTTGTTTTTTTGCTCAACACCTTTCATGCCCATTACAGAACTCATTTGTGTGTGGATTCTTCTGAAAAACGTTGATTAAAGGCACAGAGAATGTAAATTTTCAGTTACCACGGAGTCTTAAGCTAAGGAAATAACTAATCTTTGGCGGACATTTTCTCACTAATTTTACCTCTGAAAACAAGTGACCCCCACCTCCTTCATTCACAAATATCTCGACTTGTATTCAAGATAAATGGATATTTTTTTCATCCAAATTAAGACAAGTGAACAAGCTTTAAGATGATACCAATAACTCTACATGCCCAAAAATTGACGAGAGCCTGATTCCACCACACTGCTGAACAAATGTACGTGAAGTAAAAGCTAGGCGAGATTGATAATTCAGGTCAAAATACTCCTGTACATTTTGGAGAAACTTTGAGAAGGAGCATAGATTTATGTGCATATCTTGAAGACAGCGTTTTTTCAGAAGAGGATAAAATTGTGATAAATACCTGGTATTTTGTATTTTAAACGGTTTAAATGAAATGATTATAATCATTGTTTCCAACTGTACCAGCATATCAGTATTGTAGGATTTGTTATCATAGTTGTGTATTTAATTTATCATAAGTTACAACGATGATTATGTATATATAATATAATATATAATATATATACTATGAGTAATGATTATGTACCGTAGTGTTTGTAAGATTCTAGTGTCTCGCAATTTATGGCTTGATTGCTTTCTCTAGCTTTTCACTGGGTCATACTTTTCACATTGTGTGTGTGTATGTGTGTATGTGTGTATATGTGTGCGTGTGCGTGTGTGTGCGTGTGTGTGTGTGTGTGGGGGCATTTTTATGTGTGTGTGTGTTTGTGTGTATATGCGTATATATGTAACAGCTAGCATTTTCTGTATTATCATGTAAGGTCCCCAACACTTGCAACACATCCCTGTATACGTTTATTATTCTTTTTTTTCTGTCCATCAACCCATGTCTGACTTCTGACTGGCGAGGTGACTGCCGAGTCCCGTCTCATTCTGTGATGCCCAAACAGCCGAGTTTCTTCCCTTTAGGGACACGAATTGATTGGTCGCTTAAGCACAAGGTGGCTATCCCTAAAAACGCTGTTTTGAGAAAATAGAAGGTACAGTTTTTGCCCCTTGTTCCGTTTCTTTAAAAGACAAGGAGAATTTTCTCTATAACCAAACAAATATACACACTAATGAAACCAAACTTCTACACACTAATGAAACCAAACTTCTCCTATAGGTAGGGCAATGCTCACTTTTGGTGTACCGCTAGGTCAAGATTTCTGGAAACCCCTGTAACCTGGGTTAGCCCGCTTGTCCTTAAAAGCGACAAATTGTCTCTTGGGGATATGGGGTTTTTTTAATCGGCAAGTGATTAATGTTTTACATTATTTTCCTTGAACCGTTTCAAATTATTTTGGATTTTGAAAATTTTGCAGTTATTTTAACTTTGGGAGCGTCAGTTTCTGTATCATCAACCGGCTGTTGTGATGTGCATATAGCCCAAAGTTTTAGAAAAAAAATTTATTTTCAGATTCTTCATTAGTGTTATCAATTGCATGTTGGGAAACATTATGTTGGAATTCAAACTTTAAATGTTGAACAAAAAAAGAAGGCAAGAAAAGATTCCTGTTGTGAGCAATTGTAAAAAGAATGAAGCAGTTTTTTACTCTCTGAAGTAATATTTTCAATTTTGGGCTTTGAGCATTTGAACAGCACACCAACAATTTGTCAACTTCTTGACACGGTATTTTATATATTTATATTATATGTATACATATTTTTAAAATTTTTCCAAAATTCTCAGTGTTACGGAGTGGCTGTAGTGAATAAAGCGAACTGACACTGGTGTATGTCTGAGATTGTCTCTACTAACCAAACAATGATGACGTGTCGTTATTGTCTCCCTTTCTCCTACTTCACTTTACAAAAATATTCCGGTCTATCTGGCTTCTTAATTTCTCTGTGATTCTTGTCACTACATATATTTAAATCTTTTTCCTTTTTTTTTTCTCTCCTTCTCTTCTTCTACTGAAACATTTCTGTCTTTGTCGTATGAGCCTTTGATCTTCACTCTACGTCTCTACATTCCACCTCTGCCCCATCCCCAAAGAGAGGAAGATTGTTTCCAACCAAGTTTTTTACCTTCCCTATGAAGATTTCCTACATTTGTGAGGCAGCGTGGTGGAATTAGGCTCTCGTCAATTTTTGGGCATGTAGAGTTATTGGTATCATCTTAAAGCTTGTTCACTTGTCTTTATTTGGATGAAAAAAAATATCCATTTATCTTGAATACAAGTTGAGGTATGTGTGAATGCAGGAAGTTGGGTCACCTGTTTTCAGAGGTTAAACTAGTGAGAAAATGGCCGCCAAAGATTAGTTATTTCCTTATCTTAATAGTCCGTGGTAACTGAAAATTTACATTTTTTTGCCTTTAATCAATGTTTTTCAGAAAAATACACAAAGAAATTAGTTCTTTAATGGGCATGAAAGGTGTGGAGCCAAAAAACAACAAACCTGTGGAAAAATGCAAGTTTCTTCACTTTAATTATTTTGACAAGAGCCTGATTCCACCACGCTGTCTCACATATCTCTTCCCTTTACATGGTAGAAACAAGAGAGGATGAACATACTTTTCCTCAACTGTTAGCGGTACAATTGTCTGAAACATTCCTGTGGGATTCTTGCCTGGATCGAACTTAAATCAGCCTCCAGCTCACAATTGCAGTGGCTCCAAAATAATATGTCATGTATGAAGTCATATCTGTACACCTTCCTGTTTCTGACTTTTTAATTATGGTCTTACCGGTATACATAATTATGTGATATATATATATATATAGTAGACCAACAACGACTGTGATACCAAATAGACATATAGAGATTTATTCTTTCATGTACTTTTTGTTGTTGTTGCTTTTGCGTGTATGGATGTGTGTTGTAGTTTTGCGCATCGCGTTAAGCCGTTGATGTAGTGATGTGTGTTTGAGGCAAGTCTGTGAGACAGTCACGTTTGCTCGCGTGGAACGTGTGGGCGGTTCATGGGTAAGCTCTGGTGTGGTCAGTCGGGAGGTCACTCGGTTTGTCGATATTCCTTTGTCCAAACTGATTCCTCCACAGCTATAAGACCCATTTTTGTTTTAAAAATGCTGTAAAACTCTTACTAAAAAATAAACTAAAGAAAAATTTTGATGGTGTGAAGTTGTCGTTGTCTTGAGCAAAATTTAAACCTTTTCAACGCCCATCATGACCTCTTTTAGATCTTGCACTCCCGGAGTTTTTAAAAATTAGAAACGAATGTCACCTGTTACTTAAATTAGCTGACTGAGTCTACCATGGTTTATTAGAACGTTGTAGCTGATGACTGACTTGTGACATGGCAAGTAGCCTACGTGCAGTCGCGACTGACATTGTAAATTATAATTGTTACCGCTGTGATGTCATCGTTTTATGTGGAGCAGTGAACTGTTTCAACCGACTTGTCCCTCTTTTTGATTTTTTTAACAATTATTTTATTTTTCTAGGATTCTTACAGATGGCATACAGAATTTAAATAAAATTTTGCTAATGTTTCCAAGTCTTTCCCGATGTTGTTAATTTTTCCTTCTTTGTTAGATCTATCTTTTGACGTTCATTTTTGCCTGGATGTTATTTATTTGCCAAAACAGACTGACAATGCTGTAGATCTATATCTATGATATCATGATTTATTTCAAATGTAGGTATTTTTTGCTTCCAGACAAAGTTCAGATAACGTAGGAGGTATTTTTTGCTTCCATAGACACAGTTAAGATAATTTAGGAGGTATTTTACGCTTCCATAGACACAGTTAAGATAATTTAGGAGGTATTTTACGCTTCCATAGACACAGTTAAGATAATTTAGGAGGTATTTTTTGCTTCCATAGACACAGTTAAGATAATTTAGGAGGTATTTTACGCTTCCATAGACACAGTTAAGATAATTTAGGAGGTATTTTACGCTTCCATAGACACAGTTAAGATAATTTAGGAGGTATTTTTTGCTTCCATAGACACAGTTAAGATAATTTAGGAGGTAGGCTACTTTGACTTTGAACCTGCCTGTGATGACAGGGACACAAAGCCCTATCAGAAAGACCAAGATGCTCAATAAAAATACCCCCCTCCCCCCCCCCCCCCCCACGGGGATCGAACTCAGGTCTTCTGTTTGCGATGGCGAGGTGCCTATAAATAACCTCTGCCCCATGGGCACCAGTCAGGAGACAGAATAGATGGTGAACTGGTACGGACAACTGTCCAGGAAGTAAGTGATGTTAGTTTATGTGAACTTTCATGGAAAGAAAAGTAAAGTAAAGCTGTTCTGGTATCTGATCCGGACAGTGGGGATTGTTTGGTTAGTGAGACAACTTCCTGGGCCTTCGGCATATTGTGGTAGAGTGGCTTTCATGGAAATACATGACTAGAATATATGAATAGTCACTTACTGTTGTGGTTTTTTTTTATCAAACCTTAGAAATAAAATTGTTAAACATTTTTATATTATTTAAAAGAGTTGTTTTAAATTGAAAATCCATACTAAACAACAAACAGTTTATGTTAGGAGTAAGATGGACAAGAACCAAGGATTCTCTCGTATATATATATATATAATAATAATAATAATAATAATAATAATAATAATAATAATAATAATAAATAGCATTTGTATAGCACATATCCCCGCTCAACAGCAGGCTCTATGCGCTTTACACTATATTATTACCCCAGCAGACCATAGAACACTCCGAAACATTCTCAGCTTCCCGGGAAGCATACAGTGCAAGCAGTTGATTAAGCGCTCAAACACTACCAAACTATCAGACCCAGCGTGTGGGTCTTGAGTTGGATACCTTAGCCGTGGCAGGCTGAGACGTAGGAGGATGAGAAATGCTGGGGGTAAAATGTTGTCATTATTATTTTATAGCCTATATTTATTTTATTATTATTAATAGCCTTTTTATTATTATCATATTTCCAGCAAATCCTCGATAGTTTCTAGCTCATCCCCAGTTATTCCCTGTATTTTCCAGCTCATGTCCAGTGTTCCCCATATATTTTTAGCTCATCCCTAATAATTTTTAGCTCATCAACAGTACTTTGTAGCTCATCCCCAATGTTCCCCAGTATTTTCTAGGTAATGCCAAAAATATTCTCCACTATTTTTCAGCTCATTCCCAGTATTTTATAGATTATTCCTATTATATTCATCCCCAGTATTTTCTAGCTCATTCTCAGTATTTTCAAGCTCATCCCCAGTAATCTCTAGCTCATCCTTATTATTTTTCATCTCATTGCCAGTATTTGTTATTTCATCTCTAATATTTTTTAATCTTCCCTAATATATTCTAGCTCATCCCCAGTATTTTTATAGTTAACCGTTAATATTTTCTAGCTCATCCCCAGTATTTTTATAGCTAACCGTAAATATTTTCTAGCTGATCACCAGTATTGTTTTGCTCATCTCCAGTATTCCCTAGCTCATCCTTAATATTTTCTATTTAAGCCCCAGCATTTTCTAGCTCTTCCCCAATGTTCCCCAGTATATTCTATGTTATCCCGAATATTCCCCACTATTTTTTAGCTCATCCCCAGTATTTTGTAGATTATCACTTTTATATTGTAGCTCATCCCAAGTATTTTCTAGCTCATTTTCAATAATTTTCTAGCTCATCCCTAATATTTTTACTCATCCATAGTATTTTGTTGCTCGTTTCCAATATCATATTTTAAATTCCTAAAATTCTACAGCTCATCGCCAGTATTTTTTGGCTAATTTCGTACATTTCAAGCTCATCCCCAGTAATCTCTAGCTCATCCTTATTGTTTTTCATCTCATTGCCAGTATTTGTTTTTGGTTTTTTTGGGTTTTTTTACTCTTCCCTAATGTATTCTAGCTCATACCCAGTATTTTTATAGCTAACCGTTAATATTTTCTAGCTGATTACCAGTATTTTTTTGCTTATCTCCAGTATTCCCTAGCTGATCCTTAATATTTTCTATTTAAGCCCCAGTATTTTCGAGCTAATCCCCAGTATTTTCTAGCTCTTTCCCAATGTTCCCCAGTAGGCCCTATATTCTAGGTAATCCCGAATATTCCCCACTGTTTTTTAGCTCATCCCCAGTATTTTCTGACTCATTTTCAATATTTTCTAGCTCATCCTTAATATTTTTTAGCTCATTCATAGTATTTTCTTGCTCATCCCCAATATTTTAGTTTTCATTACTAATATTTTATAGCTCGTCGCCAGTATTTTTTGGCAGATTTCGTACATTTTCAAGCTCATTCCCAGTAATCTCTAGCTCATCCTTATTATTTTTCATCTCATTTCCAGTATTTGTTATTTTATTTCTAATATTTTTTTGCTCATCCCTAATATATTCTAGCTCATCGCCAGTATTTTTATAGCTAACTGTTAATATTTTTAGCTGATCCCCAGTGGGTTTTTTTTGTTGCTTATCTTCAGTATTTCCTAGCAGATCCTTAATATTTTCTAGCAGTTCCCCAGTATTTTCTGGATTATACCTAATATTTTTATCTCGTTCCAAATATTCCCCACTATTTTTGACCTCACTCCTAATTTTCCTTGTAGCTTATCCCTAACATTTTCTAAATTATCCCTATAATATTTTAGCTCATCACAAATACATGTATCTTTTAGTTCATACTCAGTATTTTCTAGCTTATTTTTAATATTTGTTCGCTTATTCCAAGTATTTTTGTATCTCATTCGTAATATTTTTTTTAGCTAATCCGCAGTATTTTCTAGCTCATCCCCAATGTTCCCCAGTATATTCTAGGTAATCCCGAATATTCCCCACTATTTTTTAGCTCATCTCCACTATTTTGTAGTTTATCCCTATTACATTCTAGCTCATCCTCAGTATTTTCTAGCTCATTTTCAATATTTTCTAGCTCATCCCTAATTTTTTTTAGCTCATTCCTAATATATTCTTGCCCATTCCCAATATTTTATTTTTCATTACTAATATTTTATAGCTCATCGCCAGTATTTTTTGGCTGATTTGGTATATTTTCAAGCTCATTCCCAGTGATCTCTAGCTCATCCTTTTTATTTTTCATCTCATTGGTAGTATTTGTTATTTTATTTCTAATATTTTTTTGCTCATCCCTAATATATTCAAGGTCATCGCAAGTATTTTTATAGCAAACGTTAATATTTTCTAGCTGATCAACTGTATTTTTGTTGTTGCTTATCTTCAGTATTTCCTAGCAGATCCTTAATATTTTCTAGCAGTTCCCCAGTATTTATTGGATTATACCTAATATTTTTATCTCGTTCCAAATAGTCCCCACTATTTTTTAACTCACTCCTAATTTTTTTAAGTAGCTTATCCTAACATTTTCTAAATTATCCCTATAATTTTTTAGCTCATCACAAATATTTCCTACTTCATACTCAGTATTTTCTAGCTTATATTTAATATTTGTTCGCTCATTCCCAGTATTTTTGTATCTCATTCGTAATAATTACTTTTAGCTAATCCCCAGTATTTTCTAGCTCATCCCCAAATGTTCCCCAGTATATTCTAGGTAATCCCAAATATTCCCCACTATTTTGTAGCTCATCCCCAATATTTTGTAGACTATCCCTATTATATTCTAGCTAGTCTCCAGTATTTTCTAGCTCATTTTCAATATTTTCTAGCTAATCCCTAATATTTGTTAGCTCATTCACAGTATTTTCCTGCTCATCCCCAATGTTTTATTTTTCATTACTAATATTTAATAGCTCATCGCCAGTATGTTTTGGCTGATTTCGTATATTTTAAAGCTAATTCCCAGTAATCTCTAGCTCATCCTTATTATTTTTCATCTCATTACCAGTATTTGTTATTTTAATTCTAATATTTTTAAGCTAATCCCCAGTATTTTCTAGCTCATCCCCAATGTACCCCAGTATATTTTAGGTAATCCCGAATATTCCCCACTAATTTTTAGCTCATCCCCAGTATTTTGTAGATTATCCCTATTATATTGTAGCTCATCCCCAGTATTTTGTAGATTATCCCTATTATATTGTAGCTCATCCCCAGTATTTTCTACCTCATTTTCAATATTTTCTAGCTCATCTGTAATATTTTTTTGCTCTTTCATAGTATTTTCTTGCTCATCCCCAATATTTTATTTTTCATTCCTAATATTTTATAGCTCATCGCCAGTATTTTTTGACTGATTTGGTATATTTTCAAGCTAACTCCCAGTAATCTCTAGCTCATCCTTATTATTTTTCATCTCATTGCCTGTATTTTTATAGGTAACGGTTAATATTTTCTAGCTGATACCAATATTTTTTAATTTTTTTTTGCTCATCTTCAGTTTTTCCTAGCAGATCCTTAATTTTTTCTAGCAGTTCCCCAGTATTTTCTGGAGTATACCTAATATTTTTATGTCATTCCAAATATTCCCCACTATTTTTTACCTCAATCGTAATTTTTTTGTAGTTTATACCTAACATTTTAAAAATTATTCTTATAATTTTTTAGCTAATCACAAATATTTTCTAGTTCATACTCAGTATTTTCTAGCTTATTTTTAATATTTGTTCACTCGTTCCCAGTATTTTTGTATCTCATTCGTAATATTTTTAAGCTAATCCCCAGTATTTTCTGGCTCATCCCCGATGTTCCCCAGTATATTCTAGGTAACCCCGAATATTCACCATTATCTTTTAGCTCATCCCCAGTATTTTGTAGATTATCCCTATGATATTGTAGCTCATTTTCAATATTTTCTAGCTCATCCGTAATATTTTTTAGCTCTTTCATAGTATTTTCTTGCTCACCACCAATATTTTATTTTTCATTCCTAATATTTTATAGCTCAACGCCAGTATTTTTTGACAGATTTGGTATATTTTCAAGCTCACTCCCAGTAATCTCTAGCTCATCCTTATTATTTTTCATCTCATTGCCAGTATTTTTATAGGTAACGGTTAATATTTTCTAGCTGATCACCAGTATTAAAATTTTTTTTTTGCTCATCTTCAGTTTTTCCTAGCAGATCCTTAATATTTTCTAGCAGTTCCCCAGTATTTTCTGGAGTATACCTAATATTTTTATGTCATTCCAAATATTCCCCACTATTTTTTACCTCAATCGTAATTTTTTTGTAGTTTATACCTAACATTTTAAAAATTATTCTTATAATTTTTTAGCTAATCACAAATATTTTCTAGTTCATACTCAGTATTTTCTAGCTTATTTTTAATATTTGTTCACTCGTTCCCAGTATTTTTGTATCTCATTCGTAATATTTTTAAGCTAATCCCCAGTATTTTCTGGCTCATCCCCGATGTTCCCCAGTATATTCTAGGTAACCCCGAATATTCACCATTATCTTTTAGCTCATCCCCAGTATTTTGTAGATTATCCCTATGATATTGTAGCTCATTTTCAATATTTTCTAGCTCATCCGTAATATTTTTTAGCTCTTTCATAGTATTTTCTTGCTCACCACCAATATTTTATTTTTCATTCCTAATATTTTATAGCTCAACGCCAGTATTTTTTGACAGATTTGGTATATTTTCAAGCTCACTCCCAGTAATCTCTAGCTCATCCTTATTATTTTTCATCTCATTGCCAGTATTTTTATAGGTAACGGTTAATATTTTCTAGCTGATCACCAGTATTAAAATTTTTTTTTTGCTCATCTTCAGTTTTTCCTAGCAGATCCTTAATATTTTCTAGCAGTTCCCCAGTATTTTCTGGAGTATACCTAATATTTTTATGTCATTCCAAATATTCCCCACTATTTTTGACCTCAATCCTAATTTTTTTTGTAGGTTATGCCTAACATTTTTAAAATTATTCCTATAATTTTTTAGCTCATCACAAATATTTTTTAGTTCATACTCAGTATTTTCTAGCTTATTTGTAATATTTGTTCGCTCGTTCCCAGTATTTTTGTATCTCATTCGTAATATTTTTAAGCTAATCCCCAGTATTTTCTAGCTCATCCTCAATGTTCCCCAGTATATTCTAGGCAATCCCAAATATCCCCCACTATTTTTTAGCTCATCCCCAGTATTTTGTAGACTATCCCTATGATATTCTAGCTCATCCCCAGTATTTTTTAGCTCAGGTTCAATATTTTCTTGCTCATCCTCAATATTTTATTTTTCATTACTAATATTTTATAGCTCTTCGCCAGTTGTTTTTTGGAATGATTTCGTATGTTTTCAAGCTCATTCCCAGTAATCTCTAGCTCATCCTTATTATTTTTATATCATTCCCAGTATTTGTTATTTTATTTCTTATAATTTTATGCTCATCCCTAATATATTCTAGCTCATCCCCAGTATTTTTATAGCTAACCGTTAATATTTTCTAGCTGATTACCAGTATTTTTTTGCTCATCTCCAGTATTCTCTAGCTGATCCTTAATATTTTTTTAAGCTAATCCCCAGTATTTTCTAGCTCATCCCCAATGTACCCCAGTATATTTTAGGTAATCCCGAATATTCCCCACTAATTTTTAGCTCATCCCCAGTATTTTGTAGATTATCCCTATTATATTGTAGCTCATCCCCAGTATTTTGTAGATTATCCCTATTATATTGTAGCTCATCCCCAGTATTTTCTACCTCATTTTCAATATTTTCTAGCTCATCTGTAATATTTTTTTGCTCTTTCATAGTATTTTCTTGCTCATCCCCAATATTTTATTTTTCATTCCTAATATTTTATAGCTCATCGCCAGTATTTTTTGACTGATTTGGTATATTTTCAAGCTAACTCCCAGTAATCTCTAGCTCATCCTTATTATTTTTCATCTCATTGCCAGTATTTTTATAGGTAACGGTTAATATTTTCTAGCTGATACCAATATTTTTAAAAATTTTTTTGCTCATCTTCAGTTTTTCCTAGCAGATCCTTAATTTTTTCTAGCAGTTCCCCAGTATTTTCTGGAGTATACCTAATATTTTTATGTCATTCCAAATATTCCCCACTATTTTTTACCTCAATCGTAATTTTTTTGTAGGTTATACCTAACATTTTAAAAATTATTCTTATAATTTTTTAGCTAATCACAAATATTTTCTAGTTCATACTCAGTATTTTCTAGCTTATTTTTAATATTTGTTCACTCGTTCCCAGTATTTTTGTATCTCATTCGTAATATTTTTAAGCTAATCCCCAGTATTTTCTGGCTCATCCCCGATGTTCCCCAGTATATTCTAGGTAACCCCGAATATTCACCATTATCTTTTAGCTCATCCCCAGTATTTTGTAGATTATCCCTATGATATTGTAGCTCATTTTCAATATTTTCTAGCTCATCCGTAATATTTTTTAGCTCTTTCATAGTATTTTCTTGCTCACCACCAATATTTTATTTTTCATTCCTAATATTTATA
>NW_004797651.1:18119-29478 GCF_000002075.1 Aplysia californica | reverse complement strand
CCTAATATATTCTAGCTCATCCCCAGTATTTTTATAGCTAACCGTTAATATTTTCTAGCTGATTACCAGTATTTTTTTGCTCATCTCCAGTATTCTCTAGCTGATCCTTAATATTTTTTTTAGCTGATCCCCAGTATTTTCTACTCATCACCAATGTTCCCCAGTATAATCTAGGTAATCCCAAATACTCCCCACTATTTTTTTTAGCTCATCCCCAGTATTTTGTAGATTATCCCTATTATATTTTAGCTCATCCTCAGTATTTTCTACCTCATTTTCAATATTTTCTAGCTCATCCCTAATATTTTTTAGCTCATTCATAGTATTTTCTTGCTCAACCCCCAATTTTTTATTTTTCATTCCTAATATTTTATAGCTCATCGCCAGTATTTTTTTGATGATTTCGAATATTTTCAAGCTAATTCCCAGGAATCTCTAGATCTAGCTCATCCTTATTATTTTTCATCTCATTGCCAGTATTTGTTATTTTATTTCTAATATTTTTTTGCCCATCCCTAATATATTCTAGCTCATCGCCAGTATTTTTATAGCTAACCGTTAATATTTTCTAGCCGATCATCAGTATTTTTATTTTTGTTGTTGCTCATCTTCAGTATTTCCTATCAGATCCTTGATATTTTCTAGCAGTTCCCCTGTATTTTCTGGATTATACCTAATATTTTTATCTCGTTCCAGATATATTATTCTAGCTCATCCCTAATATTTTTTTGGCTCATTCATATTAATTTTTGCTCATCCTCAATATTTTTTTTATTCCTAATATTTTCTAGCTCATCACCAGTATTTTTTTTTTGGGTGCTCATCTTCAGTATTTCCTAGCAGATCCTTAATATTTTCTAGCAGTTCCCCAGTATTTTCTGGATTAGTCCTAATATTTTTATCTCGTTCCAAATATTCCCCACTATTTTTGTCCTCACTCCTAATTTTTTTTTTAGCTTATTGCTAACAATTTCTAAATTATCCCTATAATTTCTTAGCTTATCATAAATATTTCCTAGTTCATACTCAGTATTTTCTAGCTTATTTTTAATATTTGTTCGCTCATTCCCAGTATTTTTGTATCTCATTTTTAACATTTTTTAAGCTAATCCCCAGTATTTTCTAGCTCATCCCCAATGTTCCACAGGATATTTTAGGTAATCCCGAATGTTCCCCACTATTTTTAGCTCATCCCCAGTATTTTGTAGATTATCCCTATTATATTCCAGCTCATCCCCAGTATTTTCTAGCTCATTTTCAATATTTTCTAGCTCATCCCTAATATTTTTTAGCTCATTCATAGTATTTTTTTGCTCATCCTCAATATTTTATTTTTCATACCTAATATTTTATAGCTCATCGCCAGTATTTTTTGGTTGATTTCGTATATTTTCAAGCTCATTTCCAGTTATCCCTAGCTCATCCTTTTTATTTTTCATCTCATTTCCAGTATTTCTTATTTTATTTCTAATATATTTTTGCTCATTCCTAATATATTCTAGCTCATCGCCAGTATTTTTATAGCTAACCGTTAATATTTTCTAGCTGATCAACAGTATTTTTTTTTGCTCGTCTTCAGTAATTCCTAGCAGATCCTTAATATTTTCTAGCAGCTCCCCAGTATTTTCTGGATTATACCTAATATTTTTATCTTGTTCCAAATATTCCCCACTATTTTTTACCTTACTCCAAGTTTTTTTTGTAGCTTTTCCCTAACATTTTAAAAATTATCCCTATAATTTTTTAGCTCATCACAAATATTTTCTTGTTCATACTCAGTATTTTCTAGTTTAATTTTTATATTAATTGTTCTTTCATTCCCAGCATTTTTCTATCTCATTCGTAATATTTTTTAAAGAAAATCCCCAGTATTTTCTAGCTCATCCTCAATGTTCCCCAGTATATTCTAGGTAATCCCAAAAATTCCCCATTATTTTTAAGCTTATCCCCAGTATTTTCTAGCTCATTTTCAATATTTTCTAGTTCATCCCTAATATTTTTTAGATCATTCATAGTATTTTCTTGCTCATCAATAATATTTTATTTTTCATTCCTAATATTTTATTGCTCAACGCCAGTATTTTTTGACTGATTTGGTATATTTTCAAGCTCACTCCCAGTAATCTCTAGCTCATCCTTATTATTTTTCATCTCATTGCCAATATTTTTATAGCTAACGGTTTTTGTTTTTGTTTTTTTGCTCATCTTCAGTTTTTTCTAGCAGATCCTTAATATTTTCTAGCAGTTCCCCAGTATTTTCTGGAGTATACCTAATATTTTTATGTCATTCCAAATATTCTCCACTATTTTTTACCTCAATCCTAATTTTTTTTGTAGGTTATGCCTAACATTTTTAAAATTATGTCTATAATTTTTTTAGCTCATCACAAAAATTTTCTAGTTCATACTCAGTATTTTCTAGCTTATTTTTAATATTTGTTCGCTCGTTCCCAGTATTTTTGTATCTCATTCGTAATATTTTTAAGCTAATCCCATGTATTTTCTGGCTCATCTCCAATGTTCCCCAGTATATTCTAGGTAATCCAGAATATTCCCCACTATTTTTTAGCTCATCCCCAGTATTTTTTTAAATGATTTCCTATATTTTCAAGCTCATTCCCAGTAATCTCTAGCTCATCCTTATTATTTTTTAAATCATTACCAGTATTTGTTATTTTATTTCTAATAATTTTATGCTCATCCCTAATATATTCTAGCTCATCCCCAGTATTTTTATAGCTAACCGTTAATATTTTCTAGCTGATTACCAGTATTTTTTTGCTCATCTCCAGTATTCCCTAGCTGATCCTTAATAAATTTTTTTAGCTAATCCCCAGTATTTTCTACTCATCTGCAATGTTCCCCAGTATAATCTAGGTAATCCCGAATATTCCCCACTATTTTTTAGCTCATCCCCAGTATTTTGTAGATTATCCCTATTATATTTTAGCTCATCCCCAGTATTTTCTAGCTCATTTTCAGTATTTTCTAGCTCATCCCTAATATTTTTTAGCTCATTCGTATTATTTTCTTGCTCACCCCCAATAGTTTATTTTTCATTCCTAATATTTTATAGTTCATTGCCAGTATTTTTTGGCTGATTTCATATATTTTCAAGCTAATTCCCAGTAATCTCTAGATCTAGTTCATCCTTATCATTTTTCATCTCATTGCCAGTATTTGTTATTTTATTTCTAATATTTTTTTGCCCATCCCTAATATATTCTAGCTCGTCGCCAGTATTTTTATAGCTAACTGTTAATATTTTCTAGCTGATCATCAGTATTTTATTTGTTGTTGTTGCTTATCTTCAGTATTTCCTAACAGATCCTTAATATTTTCTATTTAAGACCCAGTATTTTCTAGCTCATCCCCAGTATTTCCCAGTATTTTCTAGCTCACCCCCAGTGTTCCCCAGTATATTCTAGGTAGTCCCGAATATTCCCCACTATTTTTTAGCTCATCCCCAGTATTTTGTAGATTATCCCTATTATATTGTAGCTGATCCCCACTATTTTCTAGCTCATTTTCAATATTTTTTAGTTCATCCTTAATATTTTTTAGCTCATCCATAGTATTTTCTTGCTCGTCTCCAATATTTTAGTTTTCATTACTAATATTTTATAGCTCATCGCCAGTATTTTTTGGCTAATTTCGTATATTTTCAAGCTCATCCCCAGTAATCTCTAGCTCATCCTTATTATTTTTCATCTCATTGTCAGTATTTGTTATTTTATTTCTAATATTTTTTTGCTCATCCCTAATATATTCTAGATCATCGCCAGTATTTTTATAGCTAACCGTTAATATTTTTTAGCTGATCACCAGTATTTTTTGTTGCTCGTCTTCAGTATTTCCTAGAAGCTCCTTAATATTTTCTAGTAGTTTCCCAGTATTTTCTGGATTATGCCTAATATTTTTATTTCGTTCCAAATATTCCCCACTATTTTTGAACTCACTCATAATTATTTTTGTAGTTTATCCCTAACATTTTCTAAATTATCCCTATAAATTTTTAGCTCATTGCAAATATTTTCTACTTCATACTCAGTATTTTCTAGCTTATTTTTAATATTTGTTCGCTCATTCCCAGTATTTTTGTATCTCATTCGTAATAATTTTTTTTAGCTAATCCTCAGTATTTTTAAGCTCATCCCAAATGTTCCCCAGTATATTCTAGATAATCCCGAATATTACCCACTATTTTTTAGCTCATCCCCAGTATTTTGTAGATTATCCCTATTATATTCTAGCTCATCCCCAGTATTTTCTTGCTCATTTTCATTATTTTCTAGCTCATCCCTAATATTTTTTAGCTCATTCTCAATATTTTCTAGCTCATCCCCATAGTTTCTAGATTATCGGTAATTTTTAAAAACTCATCCCCAATATATTTTTTTAACCTTTATATATTGTAGCTCATTCCCAGTATTTTTAAAGTCATCTCTTATATTATTTAGTTCATTCCTAATATTTTATAACTCACAACCAGTATTTTTTAGATCATTTCCAATATTTTTTTGCCCGTCCTCAGTATTTTATATTTCACCTGTAATATTTTATAGTTCATTCCTAATATATTTTAGCTTATTCCCCATTTGTTCTAGCTCACCCTTAATATTGTGTAGCTGATTGCCAGTGTGTTCTTGCTCATCTCCAGTATTCCTTAGCTGATCATTAATATTTTCTTGTAGATCCCCAGTATTTTCTAAGATTTTCATCCCTAAGATTTTCGAACTAATCCCTATAATTTTTTAGGCCTTCCTAAATATTTTCTAGTTCGTACTAAGTATTTTCTACCTAACTTTTAATATTTTTTCGCTCATTCCCAGTATTTTTTCCCCATCTTATTCGTAATATTTTTTTTAGCTAATCCCCGGTATTTTCTAGCTCATCCCCAATGTTCCCCGGTATTTTTTAAGTAATCCCGATAATCCCAACTATTTCTAGCTCATCCCCAGGATTTTGTAGATTATCCCTATTATTTTGTAGCTCATCCCAAATATTTTTTTCCCTCATCCCTAATATTTTCTAGCTCATCCACAGTATTTTCTAGCTCATTTTCAATATTTTCTAGCTCTTTCCCCATTATTTTCTAGATCATCTCCAGTATTTTCTACTTTATCTCTAATATTATTTTAGCTTATTCCTAACATATTCTATCTCATCCATAGTAATTCTTAGCTCTCCTTTAATATTTTCTAGCTCATCTCCAGTATTTTCTAGCTCATTTCTAATATTTTCCACTTCGTCCCTAGTTGTTTCTAGCTCATCCCTCACATTTTTTAGCTCGTCCTCAGTATTTTCTAGCTCATTTTTTATATTTTCTAGCTCGTCACCAGTGTTTCTAGATATTCCCTAATTATGTCTAGCTTTTTCCCAGTATTACTACTTCATCCTGATTGGGATTTTTAGCTCACCTCTAATATATTCTAGCTCGTCCTCCGTATTTTTTAGCTAATTTTCAGTATTGTCAAGCATGTCCTCCGTAATTTCTAGCTCATCCCTCATATTTTTAAGCTCTTCCTTGAATTTTTTTTAGCTCATCCCCAATTATTCTACTTCATCTCTAATATTTTATATCTCATCCCTAATATATTCTAGCTGCTACCCAGTATTTTCTAGATTATATTCAGTGTTTGTTTTTTTACTGATCCCTAATATTTTCTAGGAGTTTCTTTGTATTTTCTAGATTATTCCCAATATTTTTTAGCTCGTCCATAGTATTTTCTTGCTCATCCTCAATATTTTCTTTTTCATCCCTAATATTCTATAGCTCATCCCCAATATTATTTGGGTAAATTTGGAATATTTTCAAGCTCATCCCCAGTAATTTCTAGCTCTTCCTGATTATTTTTAATCTCATTGCCAGTATTTGTTATTTCATCTCCAATATTTTTGTTTGTTCATCCCTAATATATTCCATCTCATTGCCAGTATTTTATAGCTAACTGTTAATATTTTCTAGCTGATCGGCAGTATTTTTTTGCTCATCTCGAGTATTCCCTAGCTGATCCCTAATATTTTCTAGCGGTTCCTCAGTGTTTTTCTGGATTGTACCTATTACTTTTATCTCATTCCAAATATTCCCCACTATTTTTTACCCCACTCCTAATTTTTTTCTAGCTTATCCCTAACATTTTGCAAATGATCCTTATAATTTTTTAGCTCATCCCAAATATTTTCTAGTTCATACCCAGCATTTTTTAGGTTATCTTTAATATTTATTAGCTCATTCCCAGTATTTTCTAGCAAATTCCTAATATTTTCTAGCTAATCCTCATTATTTTTAGCTCATATCCAGTATTTCCCAGTATTTTCTAGCTCATCCCCAATGTTCCCCAGAATATTCTTCGTAATCCCTAATATTCCCCCTTATATTTTAGCTCATCCCTAATATTTTCTAGCTCATCCTCAGTATTTTCCAGCTCATTCTCAATATTTTCTAGCTCATCACCAGTAGTTTCTGGCTCATCGGTAATTTTTTAAAGCTCATTATCAATATTTTCTTTTTCATCCCTAATATTTCCCCAGTATTTTTTAGCTCATCCCTTATATTTTTAGGTCATCCCTAATATTTTATAGCTCATGCACAGTATTTTCTAGATTATTTCAAATATTTTTTAGCTCGTCCTTAGTACTGTCTAGCTCAACCTTAATATTTTCTATATCATCCCAAATATTTTATACCCCATCCCCAATATTTTCTAGCTCATTTCCAATATTTTCTAACTCGTCCTTAGTAATTTCTAGATCATCCATAATCTTTTTAGCTCACCCTCAGTATTTTCTACTTCATCTGTTATATTTTTTGGCTGATCCCTAATATATTGTAGCTCATCCCCAGTAATTTCTAGCTCATACTTAATATTTTCTATCTTATCCCAAGTATTTTGTAGTTCATCCCCAGTATTTTCTATATCATTTCCAATATTTCTTTAGCTTTGCCCTTGTAGTTTTAAGCTCATCCCTAATACTTTTTTTCTCATCCCTAATATATCTTTTTTAACTTCTAATATTTTCTAGCTCATCCCCAGTATTTTTTAGCTCATCCCCAGTATTTTCTAGCTCCTTTCCAATATTTTCTAACTCGTCCCCAGTAACGTCTAGCTCATCCATAATATTTTCTATCTCATCCCAAATGTTTTACAGGTCATTCCCAGTATTTCCCAGCTCATTTTCAATATTTTATAACTCGATGTCAATTTTTTCTACTATATCTGTAATATTTTTTAGCTCATCCCTAATATATTCTATATCACCCCCAGTGTCCCCTAGCTCACACTTAATATTTTGTAGCTCATCCCCAGAATTTTTTAGCTCATTCTCAATATTTTCTAGCTCGTCCTTAGTTATTTCTAGCTCATCTGTAATATTTTAAACATCATTACCAATATTTTGTCTTTCATCCATAATATTATTCTATCTCATCCCCACTATTTTTAGCTCATTCCCAGAATTTTTTAGATTATTCCTATTAAGTTATATTCTATCTCATCCCTAATATTATCTAGCTCATCCCAAGTATTTTTAGCTCGTTCTCAATATTTGCTAACTCATCCGTAAAATTCTAAGCCCATCCCAAATATTTTCTTTTTCATCCCTATATTTTCTAGCGCATCCCCAGTATTTTTTCGCTTATTTTGAATATTTTCAAGCTCGTCCATAGTAATTTCTAGCTAATTATTATTATTTTCTAGCTCAATGCCAGTATTTCCTACTTCATTTCTAATACTTTTTAACTCATCCCTAATATATTTTAGCTAATTCAAAGTATTTTCTAGCGCACCCTTAATTTTTTTAGCTCATCCCCAGTATTTTCGATTTCACTTCAAATATTTTCTAGCTCGTCCCCAGTAGTTTCTAGCTCATCCCTAATATGTTTTTATCTCATCCCTTATCTTTTCTCTCTCATTTCTAACATATTCTAGCTCATCCCCAGTAGTTTATAGCTTATCTGTAATAAATTCTAGCTCCTCCACAGACTTTTCTAGCTCGACCCTACATTTTTTTTAGCTCATCCTCAGTATTTTCTAGATCATCCGCAGTATTTTCTAGCTCATCATTAATATTTTCTATCGCATCCTCTGGTTTTTCTGGATCATCTTCAGTGTTTCCCAGAATTTTCTAGCTCATCCCCAGTCTTCCCCAGTATTTATTGTAATCCTGAAAATTCCCCACTATTTTATAGCCAGCTCATCTCTAATATTTTATAGCTCATCCCTAGTATTTTTTTTTACCTAATTTTGAATGTTTTTAGCTAGTCCCCAGTAATTTCTATATCATCCCTAGATCTAATATTATTCTCAGGTCATCCCAAGTATTTTCTACTTCCTCTATAATATTTTTTCCCAGCTCTAATATATTCTAGCTGATCCTCAGTATTTTCTAGCTCGTTCTTTATATTTTCTAGCTTATCCCTAATCTTTTATAGCTCACCCCAAATATTCACCACTATTTTCTAGATCATTCCTTTTTTTTTTCTTGCTCCTCCCTAATATTTTCTAATTAATTCCTATAATTTCCTAGCTCATATCTAATATTTTCTAGCTCATCCACAGTATGTTTTATCTCATCCACAGTATTTTCTAGCTAATCCAGAATATTTTCTAGCTCATCCACAGTATTTTTTTTAGCTCAACCCTAATATTTGCATGCTCCCTGACCGGAAAGTTGAGCATGTTTCTGAGTGTTCTGTGGTCTGCTGGGGTAATAATATAGAGTAAAGCACATAGAGCTTACTTTCGAGTGGGGTCATGCGCAATAGAAATGCTATTTATTATTATTATTATTATTATTATTATTATTATTATTATTATTATTATTATTATTATTATTATTATTATTATCATTATTATTATTATTATTATTTGTTTTTATTTTCTAGCTCAACCCCAGTATTTTCTAGCTCATGTATTATTTTTCTAGCTCATCCCTAATATTGTCTAGCTTATCCACAGGTTTTTCTATCTCATCCCCAGTATTTTCTAGGTAATCCTGAATATTCTCCACTATTTTTTAGCTCATCCCCAGTATTTTCTAGGTAATCCTGAATATTCTCCACTATTTTTTAGCTCATCCCCAGTATTTTCTAGGTAATCCTGAATATTCTCCACTATTTTTTAGCTTATCCCCAGCATTTTCTAGATTATCTCTATTACGTTCTAGCTCCTCCCTACTAATATTTTCTAGCTCATTCCCAGTATTTTGTAGCTCATTCTAAAGTTTTTAGCTGATCTTCATTATTTTCTAGCTACATCCCCAGTATTTTCTAGATTACCCAACTATTCGTCATTATTTTTTTTAGATCATTCCCAGTATGTTCTAGCTCATCTCTAATATTTTCTGGCTCGTCCTTAAAATTGTCTAGCTTACCCCAAATGTTCCCAACTATTTTCTAGATAATCCCTAGATCTAGTATTTTCTAAATTTTTCCATTTATTTTCTAGCTCATCCTCATTTTTTTTTCTATCTCAGCCCAAGTATTACTTGTAGCACATCCCCAGTATTTTTTAGCTCATCCCTAATATTATATTCTATCTCATCCCAAGTATTTTCTGGCACATGCATAATATTTTCTACATCATCTCCAGTATTTTCTAACTCATCCTTAATATTTTTTGCTGATCCTCAGTAGTTTCTAGCTACATCCCCAGTATTTTCTAGCTCATCCGAAGTATTGATCGATATTTTCTAGATAATTCTCAATACTCTCTAGCTCATTTCTAATATATTCTAGCTCATCCTTAAAATTATCTAACTGATCCCAAATATTCCAAATTATTTCCTAGCTCATCCAAAGTATTAAAAAAAATATTCCATTTATTTTCGAGCTTGTCCTAATATTTTTCAATCTCAGCCCCTGTATTTTGTAGCTCATCCTCGGTATTTTCTAGCTCATCTCTAATATGCTCTAGCTCATCCCAAGTATTTTCTAGCTCATCCCTAATATTTTCTAGCTCATCCCTAATATTCTCTAGCTCATCCCCAGTATTTTCTACATCATCCATAGTATTTTCTACTTCATCTGTAATATTGTCTAGCTCATCCTCAGTATTTTCTAGCTGATCCTCAATGATGCCAAGACTTTTTTTTGTCTTATCCACAACATTTTAGGTCTCATTTACAATATTTTTAGATCCTTAATATTTTTTAGCTCATCCCCAATATTTTTTAATCGCCTTTCCAATATCTTATAGCCCATCCCCAATATTTCTATCTCATCCACAATATTTCCCAGACTTTGCTATCTCATTCCCAATAATTTTAAGCTCAACCCCAGAATTTAATCCTTACTAGAGTCTATCGTCATTTTTTCTCTTCTTCTTTTTTTTGGTTGTCACACTTTTGTGACCCGCTATTTCTTTTGTGCCTTTATAATCGAAGCAGACTTTGTGCTGTTGAGGCTAGAGAGGTGAGCAGAGTAAGTCTGATTCCCTGTTTGGACTTTTCTGGTGACATCCACTCCTTGGTGCTCATAACAATCTGACCTTATGCCGTTGCGAGTGCCGTAAAACCTTACTAAAACGTTTTAAAAAAGTCAGATAGAACTTTCTAGTAATTCTGAGGCTTAAAGACGCACTGTTTGGGAGCACTTCTTTTAATTATTATTGGTATTATTATGAATTTTTCCTTTCTGTTTTCTTTATCTTACTCTCAAAAGGGAAAACAACAACATTTGCTCTATGAAATACATGCCTACTATGAAAAATACAAATTCGTTATTTTGATCTGTGTTTGTCGGTTTGAAATGTGCGTAACTTAATTTGTTAGGCACGCTGACAAAATGAGTTACTTCTCGTAATCCACGAATGGAGACATTGGAGGATGTGTTTTCTGATTGAACTGTAGGCCTCATTTTTTTTTTTTTTACCAAGTACGACTTCTTTTAGGGTGAGCCTTTTCACCTTGTTGCTCAAAAATAGGTTTATGTTTTAGGTTAAGTTAGAGTTTAGTTTAGTTAGTTTTAGTAGAAGTTTTACGGCGCTCGCAACTGCATTAGGTCATATGAGCGCTAGAAGATTAGAGCTGTTACAAGAGAGTAACAAACATAAAAAGAAGAAAGGGAGATAAGGACGATAGATGTTTGACATTTACTGACAAGAAGCAAACCACACCAGAGCACCCGAAAACCACCCACCAGTTAGAGTTTTACGACACTTGCAACACAATGAGGTGATACTATAAGTGCCGAAGATTAGAGGTTTTACAAGAGATTAACAAACACAAAGAAGGAGGAGAGATCAGGAGGATAGATGTTTGGTAGGAAGGAAGGAGCAGACCACACCAGAGCACCCGCCAACCACCCACTGCCACTGTCTAGCGTGTCAAACATTTTTCACCCCCCCCCTCTCTCTCT
>NW_004797651.1:15991-17910 GCF_000002075.1 Aplysia californica | reverse complement strand
CCCCACTCTCTCTCATAGATCGCGTTTCACACAAAGAAAAGTGTCCCGTTTCATGTCAGCTTCACCGATTTTCTTGAATCAATGACCCAAAAGAAACCACGAGGGATAATGGCTTAATAAGAATATAATGTGAAAAGGACATATATTATTATATATACATTTGTATATATAACAAATCCCGGGGAGAGTTTACCCACACCCACATGACGAGTGTACAGGTTACAGGTCAGGTGTTAATATATAGGCCATGGAGTTGCCTCACAGAATTGCTATCAATAATGAGCAGGTATATATATATATATATCCCGTCTCTGATAGGCCCCGAAAAATAGAAAATATTTAACATTTCAGACAAAATTGGGTGAACCGCAAAACTTTGCAACTTCTAACAAAATCAACTAAGTTGTTCTGTTTCAAATAGCCACTATCTGTACTTTGATGAACATGTTTATACATTTGAAAAAATCCAAATAAAACTCAGGGAAGATTGTTGTTGTTCAAATGGCATGCTCCAAGTGTTGACCCTTTCTCTCCATACATATTTGAGGCAGCGTGGTGGAATCAGGCTCTCGTCAAAATAATGAAACCGAAGAAAGCAGCAGTTTTCTCCCTGTTTAGCAATCTTTATCAAATTTGGGGGGGCTCAACACCTTTTATGTCCATTTACAAACATTCCTTTGAGGATTTCACCGAAAATGTTGATTAAAGGTACAAAAATATAAATGTACAGTTTCCATGGACTCTCCAGCTTTGGAATTTACCAAGCTTTGGCGGCCATTTTCTCGCTAATTTTACCCCTTAAACCAGGTGACCCCCACCTCCTTCAATCCAAAATATTTCCACTTCTATTGAAGAAAGATGAGTAATATTTTCATTTAAAGCAAGACAAATTAACAAGCTTTAAGATGATACCAATACCTCAATATGCCCAAAAAGCGACGAGAGCCTGATTCCACCACGCTGCCTCACATATATACATTACAAGATCTAACACACCAGTGAACATTTTGAATAAGCCTGTGACATGTTTATGAGTCAATTCTTTGGATCTCCTGTTCAACATGGAGTTTCAACTGTTCGTTTTTGTGTGTGGTTTGTTTCCGTCGTCTCTGTCTTTCAACAACTCCTAAAGGAATTAATAAATGAATGCGTTTCCCAAACCTTTCTTCCAACCATACCAGGGACATTTTTGATGTGTGGGGTGTGGCCCCCATAACACTGACACCAGCATGACACAGTTTCCTCCCTTTAACTTCGTTTTGTTTTGTGATAAGGTTCTACCAAAGATAGTGCACCTTACGGTATACAACTATCTTTGGTTGTACTACGCTTGCAAACTGCATGATAATATTAGTGGGGTTTTATAGTTTTAGTAGTAGAGGTTTTACGGCGCTCGCAACTGCATAAGGTCATATGAGCGCCAAAAGATTAGAGGTGTTACAAGAGAGTAACAGACATTTAAAAAAAGAAGAGGAGATAAGGACGATAGATGTTTGATAGGAAAGAAGAAGCAAACCACACCAGAGCACCCGCCAACCACCCACGCATAATAATATGATCATCATTAAACTCTCTATAAAGGGAGAGGAAGGCCACTCAAAAGGTGGATCGAGGCTGTCAAAGGAAACCCTAAGAAATCATAACATCACAACTGAAAGAGCTGCGGAGCTGGCCTACCATAGAAAACTGCATCTCCCCTCGACGCTTAACGGCAAGAGGATGAAAAGGTAAAAGTAAAAGTAAGTATTAACCTCTCTTGAACCTTTTCAGCATGGTCAGATTCCCATCTGATGTGACCAGTCTTATCCTGAAACCAAAATAGTCCGATTACGGCGCTAACGCTGAACACTTTTAAGACGTACATTTTTGAGTTTTCAGTCAATTTTATTGAAATCTTAAAATAATTTGATAACAAAAAA
>NW_004797651.1:10604-14675 GCF_000002075.1 Aplysia californica | reverse complement strand
CACACACACATATATACACACACACTCACACACACACACAATCAGGAATGCGCCACAAACAAGTCACTCAGCCCCTTCGTGTTACAAGGATGGATATGCCCGTTGGCCATCAGACAAAACAAGCCCTCATCGCTCGCCCTGACAGCAGCCGCCAGCCGCCCTAGCTGACTCCCGCTGACCAGTAACACGTCACAGTTCCTCATGATGTAGTGGTCAATGAGTCCATGCTCCAGCCTCTCACAGGTCGCTCCCGCCTCGCCCAGGTGGGAGGTAGAGCGAGTGACCTCTAGCTTGTGCACGGTGCTTCTGGCAAAAGACTGGCGGCTCGCGGAGTGACGCACGTGCGGATAGTCAGTGCGGAGATAGATTTTGTCCACCTGTGTCTTGGAATGTTCTAGAACGAAGTTCCAGACTTTGCGAAGTACGCTGTCGTCTGGCCCCGCCTCCTGCTGTGTGACGTCATAGGGGGAGGAGCTGATGTCCAGACAGATGAGTCGGTGACCTTCAGAGGGCAAGATGGCGTACAGATAGAGGTCCAGGTGTCTCTGCATGCGCGGGGAAAGTTTGAACAGTCGTCTGGAATGAGCAGGAAATGAAAATCATGATCATCATCATCATCATCGTCATTGTTTTTAATTAAGTCGTAATAAGGTTTTACTCCGCTCGCTACTGCATAAGGTCATATGAGCGCCAAGGGGTGGGAGCCAATGGAGAAGTTCAAACGGGGAATCAGACTTACTCTGCTCACCTCTCTAGCCTCAACAGCACAAAGTCTGCTTCGACTAAAAAGGCACCCCGGAAATAGCAGTTCACAAGAGAATGACAAAAACATACAAAGAAGTAGAGGTAAAATGACGATAGTAGGGATGAGGAAAGAAAACAGTCTCCCCCCCCCCCTCCTATGTTGTTTCGGCACTGTATGAGCACGACATTGATAAATCAGCCCATTTACAATTCTACTGGGCAAACAAATATGTTAATATCCCCTCACTCCAGTTTTTGGGGGAAAGGTCTCATCCTTGTTTGGAAAGCAGAGTAGGAGAGATAGTGTTGCTTTATTTTCATACAAAATAATATTTAAAAAACACAATGTTTAAAATGGGTTTTGTTGAAACAGCTCAACGTTTAACCCCTTGGGCTTCCTCAGGAGCAACTAAGAGTAGAACGAAATGAGTGCTGTATACTAGCAGGGAAATGGTCCTAACAAAGAGGGTGTGGTTACCAGGCTAGATGGAAGCGACTCAGTGTGAGCCAGGCCAAGAGGTTAATTATAAATCATCCTCGTCATGATGATGATGATGATGATCATCCTATTATTTATTACTATTATTATTACTACTACTATTATTATTACTATTATTATTACTACTACTATTGTTATTATTATTATTATTATCATTATTATTAATGATAATAATAATTTTAAAAAAATAAATAAATAGTAATAATAATAATAATAATAATAATAATAATAATAGTAATAATAATAATAATAATAATAATAATAATAGCAATAACAATAAGAATACTGTTGTTATTACGACCATAACAAGACCACCTATTTACTCCACCACAACTGGTCGCGTAAACACAAGGAAGCTATCCCTAAAAATGCTGTTTTGAGAAAATCGAAGGTAAAGTTTTTGCCCCTTGTTCAGTTTCTTTAAAAGACAAGGAGAGTTTTCTCTATATACAAACAAATATAGACATCAATGAAACCAAACTTCTCCTATAGGTAGGGCAATGCCCACTTTTGGTGTAGGTCAAGATTTCTGGAAACCCCCGAAATCTGGGTTAGCCCGCTCGTCCTTAAAAGCGACCATTTAACAGCGCCCCCTGCCGGACATCTCTGTCGTTGCGTGTCACACCGAGACACGAACTTGGCACGAATAAAACATGGGTAATGTCCCGTGGCGGGTTTCAAACTGAATGGAATCCACATTCCATTTGCATGTCGTTATGGTTTTGAAATGTTTTAAATGAAAAAGACTGTTTGTCAGCGGCGTGTGGCGACCGCATACCTTGTCTTACTTCTTCGGAAAAAAGTAATTGTTTTTATTATCATTTTTTTTATTTTTATTTTTTTTATTCTTATAAAAAAATCTATTTATTCATTTATTTGTTTCTTTTTTCTTTCTCTCTCTCTTTCTTTCTTTCTTTCTTTCTTTCTTTCTTTCTTTTATTTTTTCTCAGGTTCTTTCTTTCTTTAATTCTTTACTTCATTTATTTACCTCCCTTTTTACTACTTATTTTTAAAAATTAATTTATTAATTTATTTTAAGGGAGGGGGGTATTTAGGAGGCGAATTTAATAATCCAAGTGGCATGTGAAAGCCAAGGAATAACTCTTTATAAGGACAGAGTGGACACATACTGGTATGTCCGATCAGCAGTAGACAAATTCAATAATTATTTTGTTGTGGCTTATTTCGACCTTATTATAGATTATATTACACATAACAGAAACACGAATTTGTATCTTTCATAGTGTCTATGGTGTTGCATTTAAGCTATTGGGTAAAGAAAACAGTACTGAAACATGAAGTGTGTTTATAATATAACTTATGTGTGAACGTGTGTTTTAGCTTTAGTAGAGGTTTTACGACACTCGCCACTGCATAAGGTCAAATGAGCGCTAGAAGATTAGAGGTGTTGCAAGAGAGTAACAAACATAAAAAGGGAAGGGAGATAAGGACGATAGAAGAAAACCACACCAGAGCACCCGCCAACCACACACGTGCGTGTGTATGTGTCTGTGTGTGTGTGTGTGTATATTTGTGTGTGTGTATGTGTACGTGTGTGTGTGCGCGCGTGTGTGTGTATGTGTATGTGTGTGTATGTGTGTGTATATATGTGTATAAGTGTGTGTATGTGTGTGTATGTGTGTGTATATATGTGTATAAGTGTGTATAAGTGTGTGTATGTGTGTGTATGTGTGTGTATATATGTGTATAAGTGTGTGTATGTGTATGTGTGTGTGTGTATATATGTGTATAAGTGTGTGTATGCGTATGTGTATGTGTAATGTATAAAATGTGACAGACAGCAACCGTTTTCTGAAGATATTATTCTAATGTTTTATTTCAAAGAGCCAGAAAACAGCCCAACTTCAAACGCTGTGGAATGACCAGACCGCTTGTCCTCAATGAACTCAGAGACATAGTGAGATAAAAAATTCGAAGGACAACTTATTGTCAAATATCTCCTCAAATATATACAGAACATAGGTTGTCCAATGTTTGCACAATGACTTGTATCAATTTGTCTGAACATATCAATATTTTTGTGAACCCCTGCTATCTGTATTCTACAAAATTTCTTAATAAATAGGCCCTACTAATAAAAAATCCAAGTGGGTGGTTTTGACAGATTTTAAAATGATTAGATCTACAGCTTGGGCAATATTGCTTTTAATAGCAAGTCCGTCATGTTTTTTTAATCGGCACATTATGCTTATTGAACGCATGTTTTGAGAACCATTAGTGCAAAAAATGTGTTCACTATAAAGTTGATTTTCTTGTAACAAGTTTAGCCACTAAAAATTGTCATAGATGAGCTGTGACATAGATCGATGCCATATGTGTTTGCAAAATGTGTGTGAGAAACGGGAAGTGCTGTGAACAATACCATTTTACGTGTGACAGAGATTTCAAGTATTTTATATAGATTTATGAAGAAAAGTTTTTAAATCTAGCTCCAATTGTTGTAGGAAAAAATATGATTTACTTAAGACAAATTTATACAAATTATTGTGCAAAGTATGGATGACAATGATTCTTCGGTTAAAGAGACATTTGACGGTCAGTTGTGCCACGAATTTTGACCGCACTATTGTATCTGACGTCATAGGTTTCTGCAGATTGAGACTACACAACTTCTGGTCCTTCCTTTGGGTTGCTCGGGTTTTGGTCAATGTCCGAGCCAAGTCCTCAACCTGTTTTGTTTGTTTTTTTCCTCTTCCTCCTCTCCTTCTTCCTCCTTAAAATCATCATCATAATCATCATCGCCATCATCATCAGTAGCAGTAGGAGCAGCACCATAATGACCATTATTATTATTATTATTATTATTA
>NW_004797651.1:6576-8512 GCF_000002075.1 Aplysia californica | reverse complement strand
ATTATTATTATTATTATTATTATTATTATTATTATTATTATTATTATTATTATATTGTTAGTGGTGTCGAAGATTATAGGTGTTAGTCGAGAGTAACATACACAAAGGGTAGAATCAATGACAAGGACGATAGATAGATATCTGATAGGAAAGAGGGAACAAACCACATCAGAGCACCAGCCAACCATACACAAGCGATAGTAGGAGAGCTGGTCCAATGCTTGGTACATGTTTTGAATACTAAAGTATAATATTAAGAAAATATTCGGGACCTGAAAATCTTTTCTCTATATGCGTGTTTGCTTTGTGTGGGTCGGCTATGTACGTGATAGAATGTATTTTATTTAGTGTTTAATGCCATATGCCCACATCACGGAAAGAACACACGTTTTACAAGAGAAAGTTCCATGGAGTTGCATAAAGTACAGTTATGATACACTTTATACTATGCTCGCATTTAAGCACAAGAGGACTATCCCGATAAACGCTGTTTTGAGAAAATCCAAGTTAAAGTTTTTGGATGCTTATTAAGTCTCATTAAAAGACAAGTAGAGTTTTCTCTATAACCAAACAAATATACGCACCGAAGAAACCAAACTTCTCCTATAGGTAGGGCAAAGCCCACTTTTGGTGTTGGTCAAGATTTCTGAAAACCCTCGAAATCTGGGTTAGCCCGCTTGTCCTTAAAAACGACCATATCAGTAACACTCCCAGTTTTATTTTTTAACAAGTGTCGGACAAATATGTGAGGCAGCGTAGTGGAATCAGGCTCTCGCCAAAATAATCAAAGTGAGGAAACCTGCATTTTTACGCAGGTTTGTAAATTTTTATCAAATTTTTGTTTATTGGCTCAGCACCTTTCATACACATTAAAGAACTCATTTCTGTGAGGATTTTTCTGAAAAACTTTCCATAAAGGCACAACAATTGTAATTTTTTAGTTACCACGGACTCTTAAGTTTAGGAAATAACTAATCTTTGGCGGCCATTTTCTCACTAATTTTACTTCTGAAAACAGGTGACCCCCACCTCCTTCTTTCGCAAGTATCTCAACTTTTATTCAAGATAAATGGATATTTTTTTCATTCAAATAAAGACAAGTGAACACGTTTTAAGATGATAGGCCTACCAATAACTCAACATGCCGAAAATTTGACGAGAGCCTGATTCCACCACGCTGCCTCACATATACTGGGGATCAGGGGGACAGACAGTGTTAAGGAGAACAAGACAGAGCCCAGTCAGAGATGAAGTTGGAAGAAGGCAGTGGCGATGGATTGGTCATTCTCCCCGGTTGTAAATGGGATGATTCAACAATGTCAAGCTCATCACCGTGCCTGAAGTACAACAGGGAACTGCTGCTTTTTCTTTCCTAATCCTTACTATCGTCATTTTCCTCAACTTCTTTTGTATGTTTGTCACACTCTAGTGACCCGTTATTTCCGGGGTGCCTTGATAGTCGAAGCAGACTGTGCTGTTGAAGCTAGAGAGGTGAGCAGAGTAAGTCTGATTCACTGTAGTAAAGACTTCTCTGTTGACATCCACCCCTCGGCGCTCATGACCTTATGAGGTTGCAAGCGCCGTAAAACTTCTACCAAAAAATTATTTTTAAAAAAAATCTCCCCTGAAGCGAGGCAGCTGCACAACAAAGAAAATGTTGGCTTGGAATCTACAGGGTAATGGATCAAGAGGAAGGCCGCGTGGAACCTAGAGAAGAGTCACAGACAATGATATTCAAAAAAGTGGGAAGACAATGAATAATATCAAGAAGCTAGCCCGGGGTAGAGAAAGGTGGAAAGTGTTTGTTCGTGGCCTTTATATTGACGTGGTGGTGATGATGAGGTTGTTGGTAGGAGAATAAATGGTAGGGTTTGCCTGTAAACTGGTTAATGGTGAAATGGGTGGATGGGTGTGTCGTTTCTCCCCCCCCCCCCCC
>NW_004797651.1:3696-6160 GCF_000002075.1 Aplysia californica | reverse complement strand
GATGAAAAGTCACAGGGTGCGTCCACTGCACAACGGCCGCCGAGACAAAATCCTCGAGAGTACACGGAAAGTTGACCAGCTCGGCCTTGAACCTCCGCCCCGCCAAGGTGGACACCACGTAGGTCTGTGTCATGCCCTGCACCAGCTCCGCCCAGTCCCGACAGCCGTAGGCGTCACTCTGGTCACAGCGGTAGATCACGTATCTCGTCTCGTCCACCGTTATATTCTTCTCCGCCGCCAATTTCACTCGAGCGGACAACCACCGCGGCTGCCATTTCTTGAAGCGGTTCCGGAAATTCCCGAACTTGGAACCTTCGTCCGCGACTTTCTCCGACTCCATCATCAACGACCGGATGTGGTTCCGAGCGGGGTCAAGAGGTCGGTTCTTCCGGCGGATGGACAACTTGCTTACCGCGTCGTCGTCAATGTCTACGTCATATTGCAGAGAGATGAAGCCCGTGAAAAACACGAAGACGACGAAGATGAAGACGATGAAACGGCGGGCGATCCGGGAGGCTCTCATGGTGCTCGGAAATTCTCTGTCGGAAAAAAAAAAGATTTATTTTAATACAGTCTAGCAGATGTATAGTAGGCCTATATTGTACATTGTAAATTCTCTGTCTAAAAAAAGATTGACTTAGTTTTTACACAGTTTAGACGACAAAAAATATATTATATGCTGTAAATTCTCTGTCTGAAAAAAAGATTGATTTATTTTAATACAGTCTAGCAGATATATTATACATTGTAAAAATTCTCTTTCTAAAAAAAAGTGACTTATTTTCACACAGTCTAGCAGACAAAGAGTATATAATATACTGTAAATTCTCTATCGGAAAAAAGATACGACTTATCTTAAAACAGTCTAGCAGACATACAGTATAATTATACACTGTCAATTCTCTAGATCTGTCTGAAAAAAGATTGGTTTGTTTCAATACACAGTCGTACATGCATAGAAATGGTGCTCGGAAATTCTCTATCTGAAAAAGAATGACTTTTTCCAATAAACAGCTCAGCACACTTGTTATAGTATAAAACAGATCTAGTGAGACGATTCTCGTAAATTTTCTATCAGAAAAAGATTGTTTTTAAAAAAAGTTTTAGTAGAGGCTTTACGGCGCTCGCAACTGCATACGGTCATATGAGCGCCAGAAGATTAGAGGTGTTGCAAGAGAGTAACAAATATAAAAAAGAAGAAGGGGAGATAAGGACGATAGATTTTGATAAGAAAGAAGAAGCAAACCACACCAGAGCACCCGCCAACCACTAACAGAGATAGAGAGAACTGACATGGTTGTCTAAATATACAGAAAACTGACATGGTTGTCAATATATACAGAAAACTGACGTTGAGTGGCTAAATATACAGAAAACTGACATGTTGACGAAATAGACAGAAAACTAACTAAAATATACAGAAAACTGTCATGGGTGGTTAAATATACAGAAAACTGACGTTGGGTGGCTAAATATACAGAACACTGACGTTGAGTGGCTAAATATACAGAAGACTGGCGTTGAGTGGCTAAATATACAGAACACTGACATGGGTGGCTAAATATACAGAAAACTGACGTTGCGTGGCTAAATATACAGAAAACTGACGTTGCGTGGCTAAATATACAGAAAACTGACGTTGAGTGGCTAAATATACAGAAAACTGATATGGGTGGCTAAATATACAGAAAGCTGATATGGTTATCTTAAATATACAGAAAACTGACGTGGCGTTGGGTGGCTAAATATACAGAAACCTGACATGGGTGGCTAAATATACAGAAACCTGACATGGGTGGCTAAATATACAGAAAACTGGCATGGTTGTCTCTATACAACGAACTGGAAAAGGTTGTTTGTATATGCAGAGAACTGGAAACGGTAATGCATGATCGCGTCTGGCAGATATCTATCTAAACTTGAATGTGCACGGTCGCGTAAATCCATTAGGAGAGAATAAATGTAAGGCAGCGTGGTGAAATCAGGCGCTCATCAAAATAATTGAGTCAAGAAACTGATATTATCCCGCATCCTCGAAAATTTTGTAGAATTTTCGTTTGTTTGCTCAACACCTTTCATGCCCATTAAAAGAAAACATTTTTGTGTGGATTTTTACCTAAAAACTTAGAATAAAGGCACCAAAAATGGTAAATTTTCACTTTTCACGGATTCTCAAGCTAAGGAAATAGTTAATTTTCTTATTCATTTTACCCGTGAAACTAGGTGACCCCCACCTCCTTCATTTGCAAATATCTTGACTTCTATTCAAGATAAACGGATATTTTTTCCACCCAAAGCAAGAAAAATGGACAAGCTTTATGATGAGACCGATAACTCTACATGCTCAAAAATTGACGAGCGCCTGATTCCTGCGCATCGTGACACAAATGTTCAATCCAAGAAACATCAGGGGGAACGGTATTTAATGGGAAAATCAATAACACGGGGAGTGAAAGGGGTTGAG
>NW_004797651.1:0-1251 GCF_000002075.1 Aplysia californica | reverse complement strand
TGTATACGTGTGTCTGTGTGTGTATGTGTGTATGTGTGCATGTGTGAGTATACGTGTGTCTGTGTGTGTATGTGTGTATGTGTGCATGTGTGAGTATACGTGTGTCTGTGTGTGTATGTGTGTGTGTTTGTGCGAGGGTGGAAGGGGGGAGGGGAGAGGGGGGGTGTAAAACGTTCCAGTAAGGAGATCTTACACCGTGTGTCAGTTTTTCTAGGGTATAGTTTTTCAGATCCTGTTTTGTTGCTTGGTCAAAAATGTTCATAAACATCTGTTTTTAGTTTTCCGCTAGACCGAAGCTAATGTTCACAGATTCAAATCTAGAGCCCAGGAACCTTTCTCAGACTGAGCTGACGGATACGATCAAAGAAGTACATGCATATTAAATGACCATGAATAATTTATTTATAAAGGCTCCAGCCATCCATGTCCAGGCGCTGTTTTAGCCGAAGTATTATAATATACAACTTAACTTGTATGTATAGTATAAGGTTTTACGGCGCTCGCAACTGCTAAGGTCATATGAACTTAACTTCATGGGTATATTTTTTTCCTTTGAGTAAAGAGAAGCACATGGACACAATAATGGTCATTAATTTAGTAGAGGGAATAAGTAAGACAGACACAAACAACAAAGGGAAAGTAAAGAAGCAGGACGCCCTAATTAGTTTAGTTTTAGTTTTAGTAAGTGTTTTACGGCACTTGCAACACAATAAGGTCATATAAGTACCGAAGATTAGAAGTGTTACAAGAGAGTAACAAACACAAAATAGAAGTAGTGGAGATGAGGACGATCTGATGTTTGATAGGAAAGAAGGAGCATATCACACCAGAGCACCCGCCAACCACCAGCAGGGCGCCCTCCAACCACCCGCGCGTATAATATTTTTAGATGTACATAATATCATATATCATTACACAATGGGCCCCCAGCTATACCAGGGCCGCAGGGACCGAGATGAAGTGCGTGTATTTATTGTAACAGAACCCTATTGTCATAGTATTAGTAGGCGAGGATAATGTTTAGTTTTAGTATGAGTTTTACGGCACTTGCAATATAATAAGGTCATATAAGTGCCGAAGATTGGAGTTTTAGTTTCTGTAGAGTTTTTACGGCGCTCGCAACTGCATAAGGTCATATGAGCGCCATGAAGATTGGAGGTGTTACAAGAGAGTAACAAACTTAAAAACGGAAGAGGAGAGATCAGGACGATAGATGTTTGAGAGGAGAGATCAGGACGATAGATGTTTGAG
>NW_004797650.1:681899-752532 GCF_000002075.1 Aplysia californica | reverse complement strand
ATTACTTTTGTGAGGTGAAAAAATATTTTTTGACATAATGAAGAACACTGTCTTTGTTGATGATAACTAATTTCACTTTTTGTTTTCAGTATAATAATCAGTAATACCAGAATCAGTGGAATCCTGATAAAGTCAACTTGCTTAAAGTAAGTCAACTCTTGCTTACACTAACACTTTACTTACTACAGTCAACACCTCACTGTGGTCCCGTTTTTTACCTTCTTTGTTAAAGTAATTGTGTTTCTGATATAGTCAACCGGTTGAGTGTTAACCTTGCGTAAAGTCAACAATTTGGGGGTATATCCCAAGATGAATTCATTTAAAAAGAGATATTTTGCCTGAGCTAGTGGTGTACACATCTTCAATTTGCTTTGTTCTTTCATTATCTCTTGTTTTGGTGACAACTCCAAGATTCAAAATAATTTTACTCCCTGAAATTGAGATTACATCTTGTTTATTACCAGGTAGGCCTACTTGGTTATTTAGTAGCTGTCATCTTCAATTTTCATTGGCCAGTAGTACAATGGATAAAGTCAACACTTTTTATCAGTCGGGGGTGTTGACTTTATCAGAATTTCACTGTAACTTGTTTCATTTGTAATTAAGGCGCTTTTGTCATTGACATGAGTCTCAATTTTTTCCTTATTAGTAAGAAAGAGTGTATGCAATATTTTGCTTGAATGATTTACTCTAATTGTGAGGCAGCGTGGTGAAATAAGGCGCTTGTCAAAATAATGAAAGTGAAAAAACAGGCATTTTTCCTAAGATTTGGGAACTTTAATTGAATTTTTGTTTTTCCGTTAAACACCTGTTACGTCCATTAATAACACATTTCTAGGCGAATTTTACAGAAAAAACGTACATGCACAAAATATGCGATTTTTCAGTTTTAAAAGGCTCTCAAGCTATTGAAATTATCAAACTTTGACGGCCATTTTCTCACTAAATTTACCTCTGAAGTCAGGTGACCCCACACCCCCTTCAGTCGCAAATATTTCGACTTCTATTCAGCATAAATGAATATCGTTTTCATCAAAAGGAAGGCTAATGGACAGGCTTTAAGATGATATCAATAACTCCGTATACCTCAAAACTGACGAGCCCCTGATCCCACCACGTCGTGATACCTATTATTTTTTAAGTGCATACAGTCGAACCTGTCCTGACGGCTACCTCTATAAGATGGCCACCTGTACAAACGGCCACTTTCCATTTCCCCCCTTCCGTTTTTTCTATATAATTTAACGGTGTAAAACGGGCACCTGTCCAACGCGGCCGTGGCCATCATATTTTAAAACACAACCCCTATCACACTAAGCAATAACACCTGTCTTAGGCGGCCACCTTAGTGACTCCATTACGTTTTGTCATTAATTGTGCATTGACCCAGGCGAGCCGTCATAATCTAATCACTTGTTGTTGTTGTTAGGTAGTCCCTCCAACCGATCATGTTGCGTAGGCCCCTCCCACTGTTGACCAATAGATACCAATTTCCAGCTGCTGGTGAGGGAAGCGTGTGATCCCTCATAACACATAAGCCCTGCCCAGAGCTCTTACACAAATCGTAAGTGAGATGAGTGGTCACTATTTACCCAGTCTGTAACAAAGTAACAATGGACGTCAACATGGACTTGTGAAGGAAGCGTCGCTCCTTTTTCGAGTGGTGGCGACCCATATGTCTGTTTTACCATAGCACTCGGTCCTCCTTGTCTGACACATTTCGTTTTATTGTCACCCTTGCACAAAATCAGCAACAAAATAAAAATAAATAAAATACAAACCAACAGCAGCAACAACAAGAAAAACAACAAAAATGCGTCTACTTTCGATTTGGAATGGGGTATGTTTTCTTCATCTTGATCAGTCCTGCCTAAGACGGCCACCTGTCTTATATGGCCACTTTTCTCCTTGACAATGGGTGGCCGTCTTACACAGGTTTGACTGTATATTATTATAATGTGTGTATGCATGTTGTTCATGAATATTATGCAATGTGCATAGAACAATGATTGGGCACAAATGTAAGAAAAGTGTAAGAAGGGGACGGGGGGGGGGACGGGGGTGTCAAAAAGTCCCCCAAAAAGGCGTAAGATTATATTTGAACAGCACCTATGAAACGCCTATGTCTCCAGAGAATTTAGATACCATTCTTTAATCTCTCTGTCAATTTTTAAGAAAATGGTAGCTGTCTTAAATATGATCAAATTTGTTTAAGTCGCTAACTGGCTGCAACCCCATGTTTGACAGATAATAAAAGAGTAGCAAATGCATCAACTATCTCCACATTAACAGAGCACAATCACTATAACATTGATATGGAGTCTAATTTTTTTCAAGACTGTGAGATCATTTCATATATCAGTATTTTATCGCCTCAAACGTGATGATCTGTCATTATTTTGACAAAAACGAGGCTGACCCGGCTGGCACCGCACCGGCCCCCACGGCGAGTGAGTCGGCTCTATACTGTAGTGTACCGAGCGCACCCTGCGAGAGGGGTCACATGCTTTCCGAGTTTCGCGGAAGGATAGATGCAAAATAATATCAAGCCTATTACTTTATATTCTAATAGAACATTAACTGATCTTTCTATTGGTACCTTTTTTGAGCCTGTAATTTACATATTTTGTGTAAAAAATTATCTTTGAAAGCTTTGACTGTATTTTTAAAGACTTTCTATTTAAACGTCAAAGGCAAAAAATACACCATAGGAAAGCCCTTTCAAAGCCCTACAGTTCTCTGTCAATGAAAAGACGGTATTTAATCATCAATCCTTCCGCAAAGCATTTGAATGCACAGGTGTAAATTTTTTAACCGGCTGACCACAAGGGGCTTCGCTTTCCACGACGATTCTCCAGCTCCTAAAAATTGGACATATAAACAACTTACACCAATGCAACGAGGAAAAGCTGAACTTTTACAAAAGGTGATCAGCATTTGGTGTTTTGTGGCAAGAGAGCAAAGAAACAGCGATCTGAATTACCCCCATTTCACCGAAACCACGCGCTCGGAATGCCACGAGTGCCCATGAGGCCGTGTTTACGCTACCTAATGGGAGATTACAGCAGTGGTTTCCCGTTGCCTACTGCCGGTTTGTGTACAGTTTTCTCTGCTAGCCTTTGTCATCCACTAACAACCCACAAGGCAGTGGGGGCTTTGATAGGATATATGGCGCCTCCTGTTGCCAAGATGGTCACTTCTTCGAGTGTGTGAGGTTATTGAAGCACCTGTGCCACCTGGGTTCTCCTCTACTCTCCACGACCATCTCCCATTTGGTTCGCGAGTGCTTAGCAGCTAACCTCCACATCTGGAGGCCTTTCCCCTATCCACCACCTGGGGACGCGCTGGGTTGGGTATGAGGACCCAATACTAAATCTTAGTACTTCTGAACCTTTTTCGTATTTGAACACCTAAAAAAAGTTCAGCACAGCTCCCTCTGCAGGTCGAGCCCTATTTGCATTTGAACACCACAAAAAAAGTTGAGCGTAGCTCCCCCTGCAGAACTGGGCCCTCTTTGCATTTCAGCTTCCCAAATGAAAAACATTCCTTAGTTTTGGGCAGAGCTTCCGCTGTGGGCTTCACAAAAAAATATTGACAGCTTTCACTATTTGGAAAGAAAAAAAAAATTGAATATAATTTTCGTTGCAGACTGAGCCCCTTTTGCACTTTAACCTCAAATAAAACAATTTGAGCATAGCTTCCGCTGTGGGCTGAGCCCCTTTTCAATTTTGCATTTGAACCTCACGAAAAAAAATTGAGCATAGCTTCCATATATATTTGGAAAGAACGAAAAAAGATTGATCACAGCGTCCCTATAATTGGAAAAACAAAAATTGAGCATAGTTTCTCCTATCTATGGAAAGAAAGAAAATTTAAGCATAGCTCCTCTTCTATTTGAAAAGAAAAAAAAATTGAGCAAAGCTTCCCTATATTTGGAAAAGAAAAAAAAGTTACGCGCAGCTTCCCTATTATATTTGGAAAGAAAAAAAGTGACAGCTTCCCTATTATAGATTTAAAAAATTGAGTATTTATATATATATATATATATAATATATCTGACCCTTACATTTGATAAACTCTGTCCTATTGCAGATTCACATTTTTAAGTATACACTGTTAAAATGAAAATAGTTAGTTTCACAATAAGTCAATTTTCTTTGAAGTTTCAGGAATACGAATTCAATCAATTTTAAAAATGAAAACAACAACAACAAAGCGGAATGTTAACATAACAGGTTTATTCACGACTTACAAGAGTGTGGGGGTGGTCTACAAAAGTAACACGATCAGTAGCGTTGATGAAGGCCTGACATCGTCACCGTCTTGAATCAAGCAATCGCTGCACTGCCTGATGAGGGATGTTATTCCACTCTTTTTGCGATGCTCTCTCAAGTTGAGGAAGTGTCTGAGGCTGGGGTTGTCGCATGTTGTTCAACTCATCTCTGGTTTGTCTTGCCGTTTTAAAATGATTCCGTAGATGCGACAGGCGTATAAAAAGATCCTCTCTTGGAGTAGTTTTTCTTCTCGCCCACGTTGACGGTGTCGATCCTTTCCTGATCTTGTTCTTTTCTCACACTCCAATGTTGTGTCCAAAGTTCTTCGTGTTACATTAAAATGTCTCTCAACAGTGATGCTGAGGCACCCCCGCGGATCATACCAAAAAGCTGATTTCACACATTTTCTCTTTGGGCGTGATATATCATGAAACGCAGACAAAACAAATTTTATTACTGGCGAATTGTTACAAAAATGACAAAGCTTTGATGTGTGCTTCTTTTTTAAACAAATCATTGCCGTATCATGAGTAATTCTCAAAAAAGACAAAACATGTAACACGCATGCAGTTACAAAACCACTCGCGCTTTCAGAAATCTGAAAACAGCTCACCAGCGACAGGTAAATCACGTAATCAGTGTGTAAATTTGAAAGTAATTGGCAGCATAGATTTTGTTTTATAGAGCTTCAAAAAGTGTATACTTAAAAATGTGACAGAGTATATATAGTTTCCCTCTATAGATCTAGATCTAGAGATATAATCTATTTTTGGAAAGAAAATAAAATGGGTCATAGCTTCCCTACATTTGTATTTGGAAAAAACAAAAAAATGAGACTATAGAGTAGGGCTGGATTCTGCTCGGTTAATCGAAGGCTTGCAAAGCAGCGGATGGCTTGCGCTAGAGGCTTGCGATTTGATTTGCCTCCCGCTTGCTACCGGAGGAAACTTCCGGTGAGTTGTGACTCGCGGACAGTCCTGCTGTACTGTGTCGTGACGTCGCGAACTCTCGTGGCTGTGGGCTCAGTACATATTACAGAGGATTCTCTGGTTATTTGCGTTGAGAGGCTTGCACCAAAAGTGCAAGATTGGTTGTTTTTTTTCATAGTTCGGTTGTAAAAAACGAAAAGCTCTATTCAATGCACTTAAAAATTAATATTGGATCGGCTATTCTTACGATGTTAAGGCCTGTTTATTTTTAATGTGCACGAGCCAAGCGCTTCATCGTCGCATGCAAAAGACCTCAGTTCGATTCCTGTATGGGGAGAAATTTTTACTGAGAACCTCCGTCTTTCTGCTGGGGCGTTGTTCCCTCTCAGCCCAGGTTGGCCCTGACATTGGGTTGAAGTAGGCCTAGCCCGTCTCCTAAATGTGCAACATATCTACAAAATAGGTTACATACATACGATACAAAAGCCAATCACAACGACCCCTGGAGTTTTCCATTTTAGGGTAATCTAAGTCAACTTAGTCTTATTACTACCAGAAACCTAGGTCTCTATTACTACAATACCACGCTCCCTCTCACTAATCCATTCGCTTAGCTGATCAACGGCGGGAAGTTAAAAATAACTTCAGCTCTCTACGCCTTGCACCAAAACAAGCCCAGCCTCTCCCTTCCTCTACGGTTCAAAGTTCACACAGCGAGCAGTACTGCTGTTTGAACACATCGAGCGGTCCTGCGTCATCGAGCGGTCCTGCAGCATGCAGCTCGCCCGGTGTATCCAGACAGTACAAGTCAGCAGGTCAGGTTTAGAGCTTGTCCTGGGACAATTCTCTTGGCCTAGCGCAAATCAGTACTGTGTGAATTGTGGGGCTTGTGGCTGCGGACGGGATTTGAGGCTTGAGGACTGTCCGCTGCTTTGCGCAGTTCTTCGATTAATTGAGTAAACTACAGCGCCACGCCGCGCAGTGACTCTGTGGGCGGAATCTCTCACTCTCCCCCTCTCTCTTTTTCTGACATAAAAGTGGCTTCCCGGATTGCAAGCAGGGTGGGGATGATGAGGGGGCCTGACACGAGTGGCTTCGCGGATTGCTAGTTGCTGTGGACTTGAAGTTGAGACTAGACCAAGGAGGTTACAGTTTGCGCTAGACTCAACTTATCATGCTGGTGATTTGATTTGATGATTTGACCTAGTGATTTGAGGCTTGTGACTTGAACTAGGGGCTTGCGAGCACGAGCGGATTTGCTACCGAGGTACAGCCCTACTATAGAGAGGCTAGCTGCAGCTGTGGGAAGCCCTTTTTGCATTTGAACTTGGATCTACACTTTAAAAAAAATTGAACATAGGCCTTGCCTAGCTTCTGTTGCCTTTGCAATTGAACCTCACAACAATAAAAATCATGTAGAGCCTTGCTTCCGCCGTGGACTGAGCCCCTTTTGGCAAAGGCCACCTTTATTCTCACCCCGGGTGAGAATAACGCTGGCGAGCCTTTAGAATTCTCACCCCGGGTGAGAATAGCGCTGGCGAGCCTTTAGAATTCTCACCCGGTGTGCATTCACCGTTATAGCCTAGGCCAACCAGTGAAGCGTTCACCCTGAACCATAGAATTCTACACTGTGATAACAGAATTTTAGAATTCTGTGCCGTGAACAAACGTTCCAGCGCTCTTGTGTTTCTACTGTTAGCCTAAAAGCGTTGCAATTTTGTCTGTGGGCAGGGGAGAGAAAGAGAGGGGGGAGTAGCATCTTTGTAGATGACCAAATTAATTTACTTTTTTGTGTTTTAACATCCTTTTTTAACTTTGTTTTGGTCAATTTGATCGTCCACATAGATAGACAGTATTCAGAAAGAGACAGAAAGAGAGAGAGAGGCGAGGAGTACATCTTGCGAGAACTTGCGGGCAAAACAAAATGGTGACCCCCGTAGTTCGGCTCTATTCGAAAAGTGAAATAGCCATAGGCCATAGCATCTTAGTAGACGACCAAATTAGCTTACTTTTGTGCTATAACGTCATTTTTTATTTGCTTTTGTCAATGGCCACCTCTATTCTCACCCGGAGTGAGAATAGTGCAGGCGAGTCTTGTGGCTATTCTCACCCGGTGCGCGTTCACCAAATTTTGCGTTCACCCTAAACCACAGAATTCTACACTGTGATAACAGAAAAATTGTAGAATTCTGTGCCGTGAACAAACGTTCCATTACAACTGTAGCCTACTAAAAGCGTACAATTTTGTCTGTGGGCAGTGGAGAGAGAGAGAGAAAGAGAGAGAGGAGTAGCGCGAGAATTTCCGGGCAAAACAAAATGGCGATCCGCGTAGTTCGGCTCGATTCGAAATGGTAAATAGCCGTAGCATCTTTGTAGACAACCAAATTAATTTACTTTTGTGTTTTAACATCATTTTTTAACTTTGTTTTGGTCAATTTGATCGTCCACACTGATAGACAGTATTCAGAAAGAGACAGAGAGAGAGAGAGAAGAGGGGAGGAGTTGATCTTGCGAGAACTTCCGGGCGGGTGAGAATAGCCACTTTCTTTGTCAATTTGATCATCCACACCGATAGACAGCATTCCGAAATTAACCCTCATCCTGCGGGAGCCGGGTTTATGTAGCCCGATAAGCCTATTTCGGCACCTCGCCTGCATTCTGGTCCCGAGTCAGTGTAGCTCCTGGCTCAGCGCACGCGCAGCGCGCATCCTCTTACGTGTCATTCGGGTCCCGAGTCGGATCCCCATTCACGCAGGTCAAGTGTGTGTGCGTCAGTCTGCTTGAGTTTGTGTGCGTTTGTGGCCTTCTTCTAGAACCACCTGCGTTGGTTCGTAATCGAGGCATACGTCTCATTCAAAACATGCCAAGTTGATAGCTCTAGATGTTCGTCCAATGAAATTATAGAAGAAATTGACCCACTTAGACATGAGGAGCTCGAAAGGATAGTCAGGAAACAAGACTTCCATTTTTCTATACAAAATATTTCAAATGAGCTTGATTTTGTATGAAATGATACTACCTGATAAAAGATGAGCTTGTTTAATAGTTTTGAATACCCTTGTGCAGGTACAAAGAACAATTTGAGTGTAAAACATTCAAAAATTGACCTAAATTACCCCTTTTCGAACCTCAGGTCATTCATAACAACAAGAGCGTCCAGAAAGGTTATTCAAATGGGCGTAACTACTCGTAATGTCTTATCAGCTTGTGAGAGGGGGTTATTCATGTGTTTGTAACACTTTATAAATAGAATGCTATGAAGGATAGAGCGTTATTTTCATCATCAGTTAACACACTCCCGCGGTATTCATGGCGAAAACACACGTTTCCCGACGCGCGCGCTGTACACCAACAGTACACACCGAGTGACCCCGGCGAGTCCGACGTAATCGGTTGCTGATAAGATACGCATCTGGGCACAGACGCAGGATAAGAGTTAAGAAAAACAGGTCTTGTTTCACAACGGGTGAAAATAGCCAACCTAGCAAGTCTCACCCGGGGTGAGAGGTCGATCGTATTTTTATTCTCACCCCGGGTGAGGATAGCCACTTCCTTTGGCTTGGCAAAATGCCCCCCTAAATTTTACCATAATTTGATGTTTTGTAGTTAGGTTGCATCCCTGCTCTTTGTGTTGCCTATTTGGTCATCAAGACTTCCGGATTTCTCCTCTAGGTATCTAGATGTAAACAAATGGGTGGTGGACTTTAACTTTAATTAGTTTAATTAACGAACGGAACTACAACAAGATAACAAAAGGTGACCCCGCCCGCTTACTAAACTCAACTTACTGTTGTGTCCTCCTACAACATTCCTACCCCTAACCCGTATTAAGTTACCATTGATATTTCATTAATCTTGGGGCCAAAACGGGAGATTTCTTAAACACATAGAGATCTAGGCCTACCTCTGGATATTAGAGACATTGTAACAGTGAGTGTGTCGGCAGTTGATTCACCTTCAGGGTTGCGCAAGCAAGAGAGATCGAGCTCGCATGAACGAACCAAAATCAAAACATGATTATAGTTTTTACGCATTCCCAAAATGGTTCTAAAACAAGGAGTAGGGTCCAAACAAGGAGATTAAAAGTTGTTCCTTGGGTCTAAAGCACGGCTTACTGGTCTAAAACTAAAGGCAGATCTATCTTAAAGAAAATATAGACTTAGATACTATTATAAATATAAAAACGTTATACACTTTCTTTAGATTTTTTCTAAAAACCTATAGATCTAGATTTCTACCACATATTTAAACTTATCAATAAAATTAATTTTACAAACACTTTTGTCGGACGTTGGAACAATACTGTCTAATAAGCCTGTTCGTTTGTCAAAACAAAATACAGTGTTTATAAGATTATAGGACTAGGAATTAATTAAAAATCCAAGGAAACTGTTCGATCGAACTGCAAAGTATCGTACATCTTGTTTACAAATAGTTCTGCCTGAACCTGTGGCAGGCTAAAAAAAAATATATGAAAAAATAAAGAAAAGAAGAAACTCGCAGCTTCCCACAATAGAAACCATATATGTGCAAGCATAAGATTTTTAGTAGATGTTGACAAGAAATTATAATAAGTCCTGCACTAAGACAGAGATTTATACAAATACTATAATTATAATAATTGGTACTGTAACTGAAATTATTTTTTAGTGTCAATAATTCTATAAGACTTCAGACGAATATATACGCCTTTTCCTGTGTTATTGCTGATAACAGTATTTTGTGTGCGTGTAGGCATCTGAAACTCCTTGATGTGATAGTATCATCTCACTGATGAATGTCTTCTGTTCCCCCTTGAAAATCTCCTTAATATAATAAAGAAACTTTATCCTAAACCCCAAGCACAATTTAACGAACTATAATTGTTGCCAAGAGCTCTGGAAACTGGCATAAAAGCGAAATTTATATGCCTTGAATTTTAAACTGTTTTAATTCATATAATAGTTGTCTAGAAAGTGGGTTGTTTTCCATTGCTCAACGAGTGTGTTTATCCATTTCCCCCACAAACGTGGGATTTAAGTTTTGCCCACCCCCTATACGTACGATTGAGTTCGACACATATTGTCTGGAGACAAGCCCCCCCCCCCTCTCTCTCTCTCCACTACCTGCATGCATCCACGCATGTGCACCCGCACGTCAAGTCAAGAAGGTTATACAGAAAGTAGGCCTACAGTAAGTTTGTCAGTAAGGTCCTTGACGCAGGTACGCATACACACGCTCCCCCCACCCCCTCTGCATTTCAAGGTTCAAATTGAAGGATTAAAATATTATGATGGTGACAGTTGAATACATTTTTGTTCCCATTGGCAGTCAAGCTGCTGCAAAACTGAAGGTTCGGTCCACTTTTTGCAGGTACATCGTATCTGTGTATTTGAAAGGTGTAATATGATGTTTTGTACGTTTGAAAAAAATAAATAATTGCACAGCATTAATGCGATACAATCAGCGTAAGTATTATAGCGGAACTCTTTTACGTAAAGGAGAAACATGTGGTTTCGGATAAAAAAGATTGTTTTTCTTCCCCAGTCCCCAGTCCCAACCAGCAACCACCTTTGGTCAAAGGCTGGGCCTTCTTACTCTGCGCAGCGCAGCTGATTACAGTCAGTCACTGGTGGCAGGCAGTGAATGTCACTGTGCCCTGAGAAGAAGGAAAGATAGAGAGCACACGATCCATCTGCATAAGTCCAAACGAACGGCAACGTTTATTATGAAGTGAAAATACCAATGTGCAGAGTAAGCGTGACGATCTTAATTTTGCTCCATGCTTGTGTGCTGTTTTTTTTTTAGTGTTTATGTTCAAAATGTTGTAAAATTTCTTTTGAGTTCAGACGAGCCACGATTTCATTTTCAAATGAAATAATAATAATAATAATAGATAGCATTTGTATAGCGCATATCCCTGCTCAACAGCAGGCTCTATGCGCTTTACACTATATTATTAGGCCACCTCTATTCTCACCCGGAGTGAGAATAGTGCATGCGAGTCTTGTGGCTATTCTCACCCGGTGCGCGTTCACCAAATTTTGCGTTCACCCTAAACCACAGAATTCTACACTGTGATAACAGAAAAATTGTAGAATTCTGTGCCGTGAACAAACGTTCCATTACAACAGTAGCCTACTTAAAGCGTACAATTTTGTCTGTGGGCAGGGGAGAGAGAGAGAGAGAGAAAGAGAGAGAGGAGTAGCGCGAGAATTTCCGGGCAAAACAAAATGGCGACCCGCGTAGTTCGGCTCGATTCGAAAAGTTAAATAGCCGTAGCATCTTTGTAGACAAAAAAATTAATTTACTTTTGTGTTTTAACATCATTTTTAAACTCTGTTTTGGTCAATTTGATCGTCCACACCGATAGACAGTATTCAGAATGAGACAGAGAGAGAGAGAAGAGGGGAGGAGTTGATCTTGCGAGAACTTCCGGTCGGGTGAGAATAGCCACTTTCATATTATTACCCCAGCAGACCATAGTACACTCCGAAACATTCTCAGCTTCCCGGGAAGCATACAGTATGAAATGAGTATCATGACATGTTGTTTGGAACTGTTGATAGTTGTAGGCTGTCCAGTGCCTGTACTTTACAGTACAGCTTATTTTTAGTAGCTTTGTAATTATTTTTATATTTAGGTAGCGTCAAATTGCCACCGAGTGACGCGGTGGCAATTGACAAAAATTGACTTTTTGTCAATTGCCACGGAGTGAAGTGGTGTCAAGTCTGAAAACAGCACTATCTTTAGCATTATTATACATAATAATAATAATGTGTGTCCAATGGGTCAATTTGTTCTCAACTAATTTCATTGGACAGGACGAGCATCTAGTCTAGAGCTACAGTACCAACTTGGCGTGTTTTCAATGAGATGTATCTAGATGTAGATCTAGAATCTAGATCTAGGCTAGCCTTAGCCTACACTTTGGTGTAGAACCAACACAGTAGGGCTGGATCCTGCTCTCCAAATTTGAGAGTGGCGATTCGCGATTCAGTCGGCTTCAAAGAATCGCGAGTACGCGAGCGCTCGTGGAACTGTGGAGGAACACTGACTGAAACGGATCAGTGTCATATCAATGCCACTTGGCGAGCGCGAGTCCCACTCTTGTTGTTCCGCCATTCTCTCCACCCCACACCCTTTGTTGCGCTGCTGTATCAAATGACCTCAATTAGTGACCCCCATAAATTCACCCCCCCCCCCCCAACCTCATAATTCGCTAAAACAATGGCTCCATAAAATTCCTTCTGTCTATTGGTTGGACCACATTTTGTTTTAATAGGGGGGTTGGACTATACCATCTTTTGTAAAATAAGGGGAGCCATACTAAGTGTTCCGTTCCATTCTTGCGCTCGTGACTCGACTCAGCAGTAGGTTAAATAAGCCACAAGGTGGTGACAGCGACAGGGGAGTGAATCGGGAATCGTTTGGCTATACTGTTCCGTGTTCCGCTGAAGTGAATCGTGAATCGCGTTCCGCAGGCAAGAGTGGCGATTCAGTTCCGTTCTCACGCTCACGACCCAGCCCTGCAACACAGGCAATTCTAGAAGTAGGCCTAGAAGGTATCAAACGCACACATACTCAAGCAGAAATTCACGTTATATCGGGGAACATAAATCGGGGGACGGGGTTAGGAAAAGACACACACACACACACACAGAGGCGAACGCACAACACCAAGCACTCGAGCACAATAAGCTAGATCTACCTTCAAACGCAAAAGAGCTCCAATTTACTCGGTGGCAATCACAGAATTCTGTGGTGGCAAATGACAAAAAGTCAATTTTTGTCAATTGCCACCGCGTCACTCGGTGGCAATTGATACTACCTTATATTTATTGTCTTTGGAAGTGGCTATCCTCACCCGGGGTGAGAATAAAAATAAAAATACAATCGACCTCTCACCCAGGGTGAGACTTGCCAGCGTTGGCTTTTCTCACCCGGTGTGAAACAAGACCTGTTTTTCCTCATTTCGGAATACTGTCTATTGGCAAAGACGATCAAATTGACCAAAATAAAGTTAAAAGATGATGTTAAAACACAAAAGTAAATTAATTTGGTCATCTACAAAGATGCTTATGCTATTAACTTTTCGAATCGAGCCGAACTTCGTGGGTCGCCATTTTGTTTTGCCCGGAAGTTCTCGCGCTAGGCCTACTCCTCTCTCTCTCTCTCTCTGTCTCTCTCTCTTTCTCTCTCTCTCTCTCTCTCTCTCTCTCTCTCTCTCTCTCTCTCTCTCTCTCCACTGCCCACAGACAAAATTGCACGCTTTTAGGCTAACAGTAGTAATTGAATGTTTGTTCACGCCTCAGAAGTTATCACAGTGTAGAATTCTGTGGTTCAGGGTGAACGCTACACTTGTTGGCCAAGGCTATAACGGTGAACGCACACCGGGTGAGAATAGCCAAAAGACTCGCCTGCGCTATTCTCACCCGGAGTGAGAATAGAGGTGGCCATTGTCTTTTCAGTTCGTTTTGGTGGAACTGTTGACCTTTTTGTAGTAAGTTTGAGGGGTTGTTTTTTGTTTACACAACTTCATTGCACAGTGTTAGAACAAGTTATTATAATTAATAGGCCTAAGTAAGTAAGTGACTAGGTGAGAATTAAAAAGGTAGTATTAAGTGCGACAGAGTGACGCTGTGACAACTAACGTGGCGTTAATTGCGACAGAGTGAACACGGAGCTCTTTTACGTTGATGATTAGAATCTAACATCTTCTAGATTCTAGATCTACCATTTCCGCTTCGCTTCCTAACGTGGTGGTCCGAGGCTTTCTAGAGCAGGCATTAAATCTTACGACGAATTTGACAAAGCTTTTGCTCAATTTAAAGATGAAAATTTTGTCACCTTTGGGAAGAAATCATCTGATACAGTTAAGAAGACGAACTTTAGGTGTGTGGCAAAAATCCACCAAGTGTACAGTAGAGTACTTTGACTTTATCTGTACACATTATAGACGGCCCAAATATTGAGGCAACAAAATGACAACAAATCATCAGCAGCATTATGACAGCAACAAAAACCACTAGGGGCAACCATAGCAACAACAGCTACAAGAAAAGAGCTGCGACTGTCTTTGTTTGTTAGTTTGGTGTGTGTGTGTGCGCGCGCGCGCTTATAAGGCCAGAAGCGTGTGCCGCCGTGCGTTGGTGTGTTTTTCTTTTTTCTTTTTAACCTCTTTTTCATCAGACTCACTCTGTCGCAATTAACGCCGCGTTAGTTGTCAGGCTGTCGCAATTAACGTGACCAATTAAGAAACAGGATCGACCTCTCACCCCTGGTAACATTTGCCAGCGTTGGCTATTCTCACCCGGTCTGAGACAAGACTTGTTTTTCCTGATTTCTGAATAGACCTTCTACTGTCTATCAGCTGTTGGTGTGGATGATCAAATTGACAAAAACAAAGAAAAAAATGATGTTATAGCTATAGCGCAAAAGTAAACTAATTTGGTCGACTACAAAGATTCTACGGCTATTTCACTTTGCGAGCCAAACTACGCTGGTGGTCGCGATTTTGTTTTTGCCTGGAAGTTCTCGCTAAGTACTACTTCTGTCTCTCTTTCTTTCTCTCTCTCTTTCTCTCTCTCTCTCTCTCTCTTTCTCTCTCTCTCTCTCTCTCTCTCTCTCTCTCTCTCTCTCTCTCCCTCCCCCTCCCACCACCCGGGACGGTGCCACTGACTGAAGTGTCTTTAGGCCATTCCCAAGGGGGGGGACATTTCTCATTCTAGTGCACAGTAGAATTGTAAATGGGCTGATTCAACAATGTCATGCTCACAACTGTGCCTGAACTACAACAGGGAACTGCTGTTTTTTCTTTCCTAATCCTTACTATCGCCATTTTCCTCTACTTCTTTTGTATGATTGTCACACTCTTGTGACCCGCTATTTCTGGGGTGCCTTGATAGTCGCAGCAGACTTTGGGCTGCTGAAGCTAGAGAGGTGAGCAGAGTAAGTCTGATTCCCTGTAAGGACTTCTCTGTTGACATCCATCCCTTCGCGCTTATATGACCTTTTATGCAGTTGCGAGCGCCGTAAAACCTCCACTAAAACAAAACAACTCCCCCTCCTTCCCTATCTCTTTCTCCCCCCCCCCCCTCTCTCTCTGTCTCTCTGTCTCACTTCCCGCAGACAAAATTGCTGTACGCTTTCAACACAAGAGCGCTGGAAAGTTTGTTTATACTGGTATCTCCGTGAACTCACACTCAGTGAGAATAGCCAAAAGGCTTGCCTTCTCACCCAGGGTGATAAGCCTGAGCCGATGCACTAAGTGGTGAATGCACACTGGAGAATAGCCAAAAGGCTCGCCCTCTCACCCCGTTTGAGAGGCCTACAACTGCGCTATTCTCACCCCGGGTACACAGATATTTTGAAAACATCAGGGATTGACATACATAGTAATTCATGATGTTCAACATCTGTAACTTGAGTGAAGCACGATTATAACAAGAAATAAGACTGAGAAATACTGAAGAAATCAGTGGAAATATATTTGACAGTAAAATAGTCAAAAGATGAAACACTGCCATCATAAAAAGTACCCAGTATCGAAAAAAGGATAGAAGGATGGATAGCGAGTGGAGAGCTCATTGTTCAGTGTCGAAGCAAGAAAAGGAAGAGAGTGATGCTGATGAGCCTTAGATTTACATCTTATCCATTTTACAAAATTGCTCTTGCTTATGATGTTAGATCACAATCATGATGGTTCAACCAACACTGGTCATTGATTTCCAACCATCTCTCTTGTGTAATCACTTCCTGATCCATGACCGTCAGGTTCAAATAACCACACACACGCATGGACACAAACGCATACCTAATTCACACAGCATACAGCCCAATGCAATGCCACATTGTCTGTATTCGATTACACCCCCCCCCCCCCCCTGCTTGTTCTGTTCTAATTCTAGTGCCTCACAATTTACAAATACTATACTATGTGTACAGGTAATGTGCGATGATGTGTCTTGATACCAGCAGTGTGTCTTGGTCAATGTTGAAGCAAGAGAAAGTGAAGCAGTAATGCTGATGTAACTGTCCCCGTTGTTTTATGCAAGAAAAATTCTGAAATTATGCAAACTGAGCCCAAAAATGTGAAATAATGCAATTCTGTTAATTTTAACAAAGAATGGTAAAGGAAAATAATCAGAAATTATGCAAAAAACTATCAAATTTTGCTAAATTATGCGGGATGCATAAAACCACGGGGACAGATGTAAGCCTTACAACTTATTAGAAAAATTTTGTTTTAAACGTTGTTCTTACTTCAGATCACAATCATGGCAATTTAACTAACACTGGCTGAAGCAAGCCACCCGCCCACCTTCTGTAATCACCTCCCAATCCTTCATGTTCAAACAACCACTCACACACATGCACACAGACACAAACAATTCACTCACCATATGGCCCAATGCAGTTCTACACTGTCTTTGATCATACCTGTCCACCCAGCACGCACGGACTAGATTGAAGGAAAGTCTAGTGCTTTACTTTACGCTCGCTGCAGGTAATATTAGGTGATGTGTCTCGATACCAGTAGTGTGTATATCATGCTGTGCAGGGGCGAGTCTGTTGGGCTCGTGTGACCTGATACACTCGAGATGACGATGGGTGTGTCTTGCTTTGGGCTAGCAGGGCGATTTGAATTGGATACAATTATGAGAAAAAATTATCAAGACTAACTGTTGGATATCCATGTGTGTTTGAGAAAACAGTGTTAAAACTGTCAATCCAAAGAAAATACAGTTGTGGCACGGATAACTCAAACGGGCCAATAATATTTATTTGACACATTTCCATAATTCGGGTAAACCGATACATATTATTATAATAATGAGATATACTGGGGAATGGCAAATTGTATGAGTTATCTATGATTTTGCTGGATCGATAACAACAACATCTATGATTTTGAGTTTTCTGTGTTCGTACCATCTGTGTGGACTGTAGACTGTATGGCAGTTTAGTTGCGAAATGGCAATTTGAACGAGGTAATGGGATTGTGAATTTTCAGTGTTTTTGCGATCTGTGCTTGACAGTAGTTACAATTATTGGTATATTAGTTTTCTTTTTCTTTTTTAGACCCCCACTGTAGTCTAATTAGCAGTTAAATTTTGTTGTTGTTGTCCAAACAACGATGCATCCACCCTTCAATCCATTTTAGCCCAAAATCATGCAATGAAATGATAAATGAGCTAACTGTCAATTCATTGTTTGAATGTAGATTCATATACCAATATTTTGTCTTGTCTTGGTGGGAGAGGGTAGGCCCTAGTTTGAGAGAAAATTTAGGTATTAAATGAATTAAATTTCATACAATTACAAGTACATTAAGTTGAAGTAAGTCAGTTCTATTGTTTGGATAAATCACTAGTAAGATAAATTTACAGGCCTGTCATATTTTGTATCTTCCACAGAGTTAGTGTCAGAACAAAACATTGTTTTGAAGGAAAGTGATATCATTTGTATCGTACGTTGAATTGCTTCAATGCTCTCAACATGAGACAAAGCTAGTTGCTGTCTGGCTTGTAAATTAAAGATCAATTTGCTATTTTCATCATGAGTGGCGTGAAAGTTGACATCCAGTGGTCACCCTCTGATGATGATATGTTCATTACTCATGGCACTGCCATCAATCTGTACCAGGTCAAGAATAGAGACACTTTTCATGAACAACATGACAGAGGTAAGTACCTGCAAGTAGTGAAGGTTAGTTTTATGTAATTGAGTAGTACTATTTATTTTTTGTAGTTAGAGCTGTGAATATTCTCCAATGACTTTTAATTTAATCATTGACTTACACAGTGATTTCGTGTAGAAAAATTTGACCCTTAATCGTCTTTATTTACTGGTTCATACATAAGTCAGTGCACTTCACATTTTTAGTAAATTTTTGTAATTTTGGAAAAGATGCTCTCAAGCTGTAAGGCAGATTTGCTTGCTCCTCTCTCTCAGTAAATTTGAAAATGAGGTTGCTTGTCTCTCTCATGTTTCAGAATAAAGTTGCAGTGACATCATAGTCTTTACTGTTTATGCCAGGACTTCAAATTCGGGCTGTGTTGTGAGATGAAGTTTGCTTTGCTATTCTGACACTCATATTTTCTCGATGAACCCGGTTTGTGTGGGAAAAATGTTGAGTGTACAAGGCAATGGTTTTAGACCATGACACCAGAATTGTCTTTTTAAAAGATTGGGGCGACAGGGTCAGATTTGACTGAAAGAGATATGTGCCTGTTCATTTTTAAATTAGAGCAAAAATGTATTTTCAGCTCTTTGTATAAGTTGGTGGTGGGCGGGTGCTCTGCTGTGGTTTGCTCCTTCTTCCCTATCAAATGTCTGTTGTCCTTATCTCCTTTTTTGTGCTTGCTACTCTCTTGTAATGCTTACTAAAACACAAAAAAGCATTGTATAGATTTTTAAAGGTGTCTTTTTATATTTTTAAGTTCCAAGCAGCAGCACAGATCTACAGAGCAACAAGTAACAGTAAAAAAAACTAGGGTCCAATCCGTATATTTTCCTATATTGATGATTTTTAAAAACTCCTTTAACCCTATCCGTACATCGTGTTTTACTATCGTATCCATACGAAGTGAGGAACTCTGTGCCACCACTTTGAAAAGAGGAAATTTACTCGTTAATCCGATCCGTACGCTTTGCATAGCAGTCTGTCCAAATGATTTTTTGAGAAATACTGAAAGTTTCAAAGAGATCTTCATTCTGGAAGTATTCTAAAGTGTGAAGAATACAACTCCAGGGCATATGCAAAGGGTGAAAATGATATATTTGCCTCTACTTCCCCTGAGGGTGGGGGGGGGGGGGCTATATAAATTTGCCCTCTGTCCCATCTACAGAAGATAAAACCTTCTCCAATGATGAGATGTGGCACATAAACCTCAACCCTCATGACACCTCTTTTGGCGTATCTTTCTCTTCCTCTTTCTTCTTACTCCCTTTTTCTATCTTTTCTTCCACTGCTAACCCCATGTGCAGCAATACTAGAGGTCCCCCATACCACAGAAAAGGGGTCTGCATACTTACATTCTTACCATGGATTTTAAACTTATACCCTTGTGACTCAACAAAGTACAACTAAGCTGTGTTGTGAACCAACATGAAAACAACCAACTCAAGTCCTGCACTATCATTTTATCGTAGTTAGTTGAAAGCACTGTAAAACGCTTACCAAATGTATTTCCCTCTTTTGTGTAGTGTTTTGAGTTTGAGACTGGGACTAACATTTGCTTCTTTTTTTTTGTTTTGTTGTGGGGTTCAAAACCCTGATTTTTTCACTGTCTGAAAGAATTAATACAATTTTCTTCTCTTTTTTGGTCTTTTTACATATTTTTAATGAATCTCATATCATTGCTTATGTTCTTTTTGGAAACTTTTTTTCAGAGCACAAATCTGCTGAGAGGTCAAAAATAATCCACTTGGCTACTCATGCTGATCTACAGTTTGTAAAAGTGAGTAAGCTGCTTGAAGTATTACCAAAAGCTAATGTTAACTTTTGCAGTTACAAAACTTGATCAGTGAAGTATAAAAGGCATTAGAGTGCTCCCCCAATTACTACATAATTATAATGGAGTTTGGTCAGGCTTGCTAAATTAGCATCCGAGAGTAAAGAACGGTTCGCTAGTTCTTTTTGCAAATGAACAGATGGGTAACGAACATCCGCTTCTGAAGATTCATTCGCTGCTGGCTGCGCATTAGACGCAGAGACAACAGTTTGTTCAACGAGCCGGCAGACGGAGAGACTCCATGCATTCGAGCGAATGAGCGGACGAATGGACAGAGGGACCCCTTGCATTGCATACTACTACCACTATTACATCCCCCCTCCCCCAAACAAACCCCACCCTCCTGCCCCACATTGCAGCTAGGTGCTGTTCATGGTGGGAATTTCCTTCCCCCCCAAGACCTTTGGGAATTCTGTAAACTTTGCCTTTGCGATAAATTAGAACATACACAGTGTGACCTACAAACGAGGTGAAAGGTTACACACCACATAGTGCTACATCACCAGCCTCTTTCATTCTCTGTGGCACCACTAGTGGCTTGAAACATTAGGCTTAATTAACAAACAGTAGGCTAAATAATGGGCTTAACTTCGCATCGAGTACCTCGTCTGCTAGAGTTCGTCTGTTCGCCTGCCTGCTCAGTGAATAAAATTGTGGAGGGGGATTCAAGAAACGAATTGACTTGAGGTTTGTAGTCCGCTCACTCTTGTCTTCAAGCCTAGAGTTCGTCCGTTCGCCCACCCACTCGCTGAATGAATAAAATTGTGGAGCAGACCCAAAAACATGATCTGAATTGAGTTTTGCAGTCTGTTCGCATGGCCATCTGTTACTCACTTGCTCTGACTGCGTCTGCAAGTGACTAACCCGTCCGTCCATTGTCTCAACTCTAGATTATAGGGATGATTCAAGGGGACATTATTGTGGGCTTCTCTTTTTGTAAGGATTTGGATTTTGAATTAAAAAAATGTTCACTTTTGTTTTTAAAGGTTAACATTTTTGCTTCTTGTTTTTACAAAGCTCTCTTTTGTACTTAGGTTGTCTTTACTTTTGTAGAAAGTCAAAGCTTCATGTGTGAAGACTCCTAACATACTGTCAAAATTTGTTTATTTATTTTCATTAATTAGGTACTCTCTATGATTAATCCTCAGAGTATTGCATGGTGCCCTCGCCCTGAGTCAAAAAATGTTTTGGCTGTTGCGCAAGCTAATGGCCGGATCAGCATCATTGGGTGAGTGATTTCAGTATCTGCAGATCCTTTCTCACATACACACTGAATGACCTGTTGAAGAAACAAGTTTGAAAATGTCATTTTAAAGTCTCAAAAATTGCCTTTTTAATCATTATGATTCTTTATGCAACCAGAAAAATAATATGCAAAGTGTGTTCATCTTCCCTCACAGCTGTGTAAAGTGGCATTGCTGTTGTAATGGCAAGGCTCTTCACAGTTGCATGTATAAGCTGTGATTTTGATTCCCGCAAGGGGTCATCAACCTGCAGATGCAGTGGGTCCACGGACACTCAAACATACCTGGAATTGACAGAGCAGACACACTTGCCAAACGGGGATCTAGACAGGAACTGCTCAACATTCCTGCTTCATACAACATTGCAAAACAATTCATTAAAAGCTACAACAAACAAGATTGGATGAACAGATGGGCCCTGTGAAAGACAGGCAGAGTAGTTTTCAAACATATAACCACAACAAAATGGAATGACAATATCAACCACCTGCAGAGAAAAAAACAGACCACGATCTTCCGCCTACAAACAGAACATATAGCTCAACTTCCACTTGAACAGAATAAATCCAGAACTTCCCCCAATGTGTCCCTTGTGTGACTATACATATGAGACTGGATCATCACCTGTTCCACTGCACAGCCCTAAATGACATCAGAGCTACCTTTCTCCCTCTGAGACTTAACATTGACAACCCTCTCTATGGAACATTACAGCAACTGCAGCAAACCTGCACTTATCATTACATGGCAGTGGGTGGTTGGCGGGTGCTCTGGTGTAGTTTGCTCCTTCTTTCCTGTAAAAAATCTGTCGTCTGTATCTCCCCTCCTTTTTTTGTGTTTGTTACTCTCTTGTAACACCTCTAATCTTTGGCACTTATATGACCTTATTGTGTTGCAAGTGCCGTAAAAGTCTTACTAAAACTATAACACTACGTGGCATTGGACAGAAGGGCGAGATCCCAGCTGTTCCAGCTGGATCGATAACAACAACAACATTCCTGCAAAAGGAATTTATTTTTATTCAAATTTCTCCATCTGTCTGCTTGGGTGCTGTATCTCTCTTAGTTTGGCTTGGCCCAGGCAGACGAGGTTGATTAGTTGAGGAAGTCGGCCTCCTTTTTTGTCTAACTTTCAATTATGACTGTGTAAAGTGTGATGTGTTGATCAAATAATTTTTTATCTAATGTTGTCTAGTTGAAGAAGGATTTTTGAATTTGTTGAATTACAGTGTTTGTGTGGCAGAGTGATTTACATTATAGGAATCATCTAACCAGAGTGAGTTACATTATAGGAATCACCTGAACAGTCAGATCAGAGTGAGTTACATTGTAGGAATCACTAGATTGGTTACATTCTTGGAATCACTGGATTGGTTACATTGTAGGAATCACCTGGTCAGACACTGTGAAAAACTTTTCTTTAATGTGTGATGGGTATTTTTAGCTAAATTTTCTAATAATATAATAATGGGTTCAATATTCCAACAGTATCCAGACTCAACCTGCAGATTTAAAAAAGAAAATCAAACTCATAGTCGAGTATAACCATCTCTATTATCAGTTTAACAGACACAGTGTAACTGTTCCATCTCTGTTTCATTGAAATAATATGGCTTTGTCCAGAATATAAATTCTTTAGTTTACAAGTTAAAGCATCAAGTCACTATCAATGTTGTCTCAAAATTTTATTGAATAACCTCTACCCTTTCACTAAAAAAAATGTTTTTGTTTTGCTTCAGCTTTGAGACCCATGGAAATGATGATCTCATCGGAAAAGAATTCAGTGAGTGGTGAACATTACTTTATTTTGATAGTCAATGTTTCCTGGTTCGAACTTTCCGTGAACCAATTGTTGGGGGTACTCAAACTCTTTATGTTTGATGGAGTGGAGATGAAAGAGCAACAGCCACTTTTTTTTATTCGCAGAGAGCTAGAAGTTATTCGTCAAAATTCGTTATTTTGAGAAAAATGTACTTTTGACTGTGTTTACAGAGCGCTCTTAAAACATAGATCATACTGGCATCAGGAATTGGAATCGTGGCAAAACTCCTGGCCGGATTGGTTTGAAACTTATTGACCTGATGGGATGCCTCAATATTGCTGTTTTTTTAGCCAAAATGGAAATAGTTATTTTCCACTGACGATGTGCATTTTTTTTGGCCAAGATAGAAAAGACTTTCGTTAGCTCTGTCCCTTTACTAAGGGTGATGTCCTTGTGTTGTAGCATTGGTTTGTGTTCTGTGTCCTGTACTGGTCTTTATGGTGCACTGGTCTGTGTTCTATATTCTGTGATAGTCTTTGTCATATACTGGTCTGTGTTCTATATTCTGTGATAGTCTTTGTCATATACTGGTCTGTGTTCTATATTCTGTGATAGTCTTTGTCATATACTGGTCTGTGTTCTATATTCTGTGATAGTCTTTGTCATATACTGGTCTGTGTTCTATATTCTGTGATAGTCTTTGTCATATACTGGTCTGTGTTCTATATTCTGTGATAGTCTTTGTCATATACTGGTCTGTGTTCTATATTCTGTGATAGTCTTTGTCATATACTGGTCTGTGTTCTATATTCTGTGATAGTCTTTGTCATATACTGGTCTGTGTTCTATATTCTGTGATAGTCTTTGTCATATACTGGTCTGTGTTCTATATTCTGTGATAGTCTTTGTCATATACTGGTCTGTGTTCTATATTCTGTGATAGTCTTTGTCATATACTGGTCTGTGTTCTATATTCTGTGATAGTCTTTGTCATATACTGGTCTGTGTTCTATATTCTGTGATAGTCTTTGTCATATACTGGTCTGTGTTCTATATTCTGTGATAGTCTTTGTCATATACTGGTCTGTGTTCTGTATTCTGTGATAGTCTTTGTCATATACTGGTCTGTGTTCTATATTCTGTGATAGTCTTTGTCATATACTGGTCTGTGTTCTATATTCTGTGATAGTCTTTGTCATATACTGGTCTGTGTTCTATATTCTGTGATAGTCTTTGTCATATACTGGTCTGTATTCTATATTCTGTGATAGTCTTTGTCATATACTGGTCTGTGTTCTATATTCTGTGATAGTCTTTGTCATATACTGGTCTGTGTTCTATATTCTGTGATAGTCTTTGTCATATACTGGTCTGTGTTCTGTGATGTTCTTTGTGATGTATTGGTCTGTACTGTATGTCATGTGATGTTCTTTGTGATGTATTGGTCTGTACTGTATGTCCTGTGATGTTCTTTGTGATGTATTGGTTTGTGTTCTGTGTTCTGCGATGAGGCTGTGTGTGGCCACTAAAGCCAACAGATTATACCAGAAATCACTGGTTGCAGTTCAGGATAGGAAGGGAAAGGGTCATTGACCTGTACTTTAAGTCAAGTTTGTTAGACATGGTTGCTTCAAACCAGCTCCAGTGTTTTCCTTTATATGGTTATAGAAAAAAGAAACAAAGTATTTCTTACAGGTGTCCAAACTTAATTGATCGTGTTTAACTCACTCACTACCTGCCTTTTTCGGGGTCGCTATTCCCTGTGTATCAGCCATTTTAAGGGTAATTTTAAAAAATCACAGTGCTTTTGCTAATTAACATGGAGACTTGAAATTTGGAACATTGTTTAAATAATTGTTTTTAAAAAATTTAGATTGCCCTGATGAAATTACAGCTTTGTTTTATTGTCCTTTTTTTTTTTTTGGACAAATTTTGAAAAATTGGTCAAAAACTGCTTTCCTTTTGCCTTTCTTACTCACGCCCTTCCCCACTACTGCAACCCTCCATCTAGGTTTTGGAAGTCCTACTAAACCTTACTCTTCTTTGCAAATTTCCCCCCCCCGTTCGTCATAACAATCTTCGACCAATTCATCGGTTTCTGAGTCACTTTCGTCGTCAAAGATTCGAAAACTGTCAAAGACAAACGATCTGCCATTGTGTAAACGTAATGGTAAATTCAGTTCTAATGGCGGTTGTCGTAAAACTCAATAACTCAACTTGCGCCCGTCTGATTTTGGTTTCGTTTTTTTCATTTGAAAGGTAATTAAATGGGCTGCGAAAATGACGAACCAGTACTGCAAACGGTGCGGTTTTAATGTGATAAAAAAATTACAAAGAGCGAAACCGCGATGGTTGCGGATGTGGTATCACGACGTCGGAGCTACTTTAGTTGCAGGTGTGGTAGTGAGTGAGTTAAGCATGAGTTCAAGTCCTTTTGATGAAAAAAAATGTTTTAAAAAGACAAAGGAAAGGAAATTTAGGCTTTATTGTATGTTTATGGACAGTTGTGCTGCTAAAGGGGTGTGGGATGCTTTGGGTGTGCAAAATATTGATGAGGGATTATTCAAAGTCAAGAAGCATTTTTTGAGGTAATGGAACAATTACAACCCTGTGAAGACCCCTGATACAAATGTCTGTGACGATGTCACATTCGCCTTCATTTCAAATACTTGTATTACATCACAATGCTCACAACTGGTCAAAACCATTGGAAACTTGTTGCAGGGCTGAGTTTGTGTTACAAAAATAGTTGTAACCTCTATTTTTTAAATGATGTAACGAATTAAAAGATTATCTGCTTTTGCTGAGAACCGAAAGTAATAAATAATTGTAAAGCTTTTTTCACTTTTATTGATAAAGTAATAAATTATTATGATTGTTTGTTTTTGTCTGCAGATATTCGTTTTAACCGACAGTGCAATTACTTGTCTTGGAATCCAGTAGAAACCCATCTGGTGAGTGTTTAGTTTTGTATTCATTCTAGAAGGTACAAATAATATTATTTTGCAGCTCTTATGGTTTATGTCTAAGTACTTCGCCATGTGATTGTCAATAGTGGCATTTATTATTGTTTTCCGAGGTGCCAATTTTCTGGATAAATTTGCCTGCAGGCTGATTGTCCAGAATTTGGTTGGAATTTTTTCTAGGACTGACTGTTAATTTTGGTGTGTGTAATTGTTTTCATATATCACAAGAGGAAGGGAATGGTTTTCATACGCTCAGTTTTCTCCAAGGGACATGCATTTTTTCCAGAGTATTCATGTATGTGCACAATTTTTTCTTGCTTTGACAGCTGGCAGAAGGGTTTGAACGCAACCGAAACGAACCTTGTGTCTTGATATGGGACGTGAACAACAATGCTAACATAGAGGTAGAGAGACCGTCCAGGCACAGCTTCAGTGAGGGCCCCTTCACTAAACCATACCTAGAACTAGGTAAGGAAGTATGTAGCTGTATTGTTTAATCAGAGTGTGTTCTTTCACTAAACCATACTTAGAACTATATATCATAGTTATTTAGGACGTACATGTAGTTATTATTTCTTAGTCAATGAAGGTCCCAGACCTGCCACTCATCCCGATTTAGTCGGGATATCCCGATTTTTTGCCCCAAATCTAAAGCATCCCGATTTTCCCGATTTCGATCGCGTGTATCCCGATTTTTTTGTCCCAGTCTGCTGTTGTGCTGGATTTTTCTAAAAACTTGCTCTGCCTTCTCCTTTATCGTGGGAAGCACCCGTTGAACTTTTTGTCAGTAGGAACTCGAAGCACTATTTCCCGAAATATCGATGCCGCATTTAGTAGTTGACTCGCCCTAAGTTGTGTGTGATCTTTGCCCGCACTCAGAATTCTCCGATGATAGCCAGGTAACTGTTACAATTTGGGACATTTAATAATCGTTAATGTTCGTAGTTCCGCTGTTACTTTCAAAACAAGCCTTGTCCGAGGTCTGGTAACTGCGCGTTCACATCAAACACTCGGACGAGCCACAGTCTTTCTAACCCTTACACAACTACATGTAACTGCGCTGACAAGACAAACATATGGCTGTTGTTGTTGCTTTAGTCTGAACACATGAGGGATAAGAGATTTGTTGGTACATTTGGTCGGTCGGCCGCTGTCGTCATTCTAGAAGTAGAGCGACTGTCGCTCATCCGAGTGTTTGGTGTGAACGCGCAGTTAGTCGGACCCGTTACTAAAATTGTTTGAATCGCGCATTCGCGTCACGTGACCTATCATCGCCGTGTGAGTTCTGCGTGTCGGGGACCATCCGTTGATGGGGTCAACTTAAGTTCATGTTACATTCAGGACTTATTGGTGGGGGGGGGGTTGGGTTATAGACACCTGGACTAGGAAGGAGTGCTTGACGCGATGCTTCAGGATTTACAAAAAATAATGATAACTCGCATGTACGCACGCACACACACACACATGCACACACACACACACGCACACACCACACACACACTCACACGCAAACAAAGAAAGACTCACAGAGGATATAGGCCAAGGAATTTATGCATTATTTATGGACACCCCTGGAAAAATTTTAAGTCAGCTTTGACAGTCACCTTGGTGATTTGCTGTTGATCCTGATTTTTTTCACCAAGTTCCGATTTTTTCTCCCTGAGATCCTGATTTTGAGGTTTCATAGAGTGGCAGGTCTGGGGTCCATTCTCTAAGCCATACTTTGAACTTGTTAAGGACATGAAGTTACATTTCATAATCCGTGAGGGTCCCTTCACAAAACAGAATTCAGTAAGAACATATGTACAATTGTACTCTCTTTGATGGTTATCTGCACAGGAACCACCTTTTCAAACATCTACTTCCCTCTTTGTGTTTTTTCAATATATGGCAATGCCTGAGACGACAACCTGTCCAATGTGACGGTGACTGTTATGTTCTATCAGGATAAAAAACCTTTAGAAGATTACCACGCTAATCTCTCATCAGCCAACGTGTTGCCCTAAATCAAACATCAACCCCATATGCTGTGGATGAGCCACTAATTTATTCACCTGTCATTATTTGTTGCCCCTCCTGCAAATGAACTGCTGGCTGATCAGCTTGTCAGGTAGGCAAGGTTATTGGTCCCTCACACTGTGTACTCAAATTGTCCAGCTGATAACAAATTTTCTGTTGTTGATGGGTGCGACCAGTCATAAACAATAAGTCCTTCCAATGAATGAATCATCCACTGACCACATGTAAATCAAAGGTGAGATTAATAGTCGCTCTGTTTACCCAGTCAGCAACAATGCATGTCAACATGAACTTGCGACAAAAGTGCTTCACTTTCGCCAAGTGGTTGGGGCCCAGTTGAATGTTTTATCCCATACCCTTTTTCTATATTTCTATATTTTAGTAATAATTTTTAATGTTTCTATGTTATCTGTATTGTCCGATATTTTGGTATGCCTGTATGGTATTTTCATTGTACCCTTTGTTCATAGGTCATGGAGAAGCGAGCAGTTCCTTCAGCTGGTTCCCCAACGATGGCAAAACATTTATCATGGGTGTCGCCAACAAACATCTCAGAGTATATGATTTGAGAGGTATGTGTTTTTCTTTCAGAGTGTTTCATCTGACAGGAATGTATTTAAAATGTTTATATATGTCTCAAAAATAAGGTGTTGAATCTACTTGTTAAATCTTTCTATGCATCAAAGCAATCCACTTACTAGTTTTGCAACAATCCCAATTCCTGATTTGTCTACGTCTGAGTATTTCCTGTTTGTTGTTTTTTTATCTTGTCGTACAAATTCATTTTCCTCTAAACAAAGAAATTAGATATTGTATTTTTCTATTTTCTCTTGATTGCTTCAACTTGAAGACCAGTATTTATTCCTGAGTTGGCCTGTACTGCTTCTCTTGCCGTGTTTGTGGGGTCAGCCACCTTATTGGGTATAGTTACGTCGAATTCTCAAAGTATGGTTTGTTCCAGTCATTATCTACTGGAGAAAGGTTGCCTCTGAGAAAAAAATAAAAAGAATAGTTATATTTTTTTCTCCTTTCTTCAGATTCTAGCAAGTGTCGTCTGGAGGCTCATCACCGCTGCGTGTCGGGAATCTGTGTGGAACCACTGGAGGACTCCAGGCTGGCCTCATTTAGTGAGGTAAACAGAGGATAGAGGGTGGGGGAAGGGGAGGTACCTTGTGCACGCAGTTGTAGATGTCAGCAATGTGTAGGAGACAATTTTTTGATGGATGGTTGCTGGAGGACTGGAGACAGACCTCATTGAGTTAAACTAGAGAGAGTTGGTCATATTAACATGTTAGGGATGGCCACAAAACAATATGAAAAAGATAAATGCTTTTCCAAAGACACTTGAATCAACATAAAGGCATTTGATATATTGCTCTGACTGGAAAAGACAGAAGTAGACCAATAATCACTCATTTATAGAACTGGAGCAGAGGGTGATGGGAAAAGACCAGGGTAATAAAGGGTTTTAAAAATAATAGCCTCTTAGCAGAAAAATTTAAGGCGAACCTTATTCATCGATGTCTTTCAGATCTGACTGTTGAAGAAAGGGAGTGTTGTGGTATTTGTCACCCTGTGGTAGAGGTCAAGTAATATAACAGGAATGGTTTTTAGATGGGTGGTCGTGCCATTTAGTGTGGTATTATCTGTTGGAGAAAGGTTGCCTCTAAGAAAAAAAAAGTGAAGAATGGCCATTGGGGATTGAAGGTGTGGGATGAGGTAGATCTGTTTGGCTGTTATGAGGAACATTTAACAGGGCAGATGTGTGTATGCAGGAGGACAGTGTTCGTCTATAAACAACCACTCACACTGGTGATGAACTATTTGACACTATTTTTTCTTTCATTGCAGAGTCAAGTTGCTGTATGGGACCTCCGCATCTTTGATAGACCTGTATCCTTTATTATTATCAAACTTCAGTTGTTATGTGAACAAACATGCTCCAAATTCTTTTGGAAAAAAAAACTTTTCTTGAATGAGATAATAGTAATAGAACAATGTTTTTTTTTTTTTTTACAGGAATATTTTTCATTTGAAAAAAAGTGTGCTGTTCATTATCTTTTGTTTCAGTTATGACTGCTTTGTTCCCACTTTGTTTGTATGATTTGAACAGACTGGCTTCTTTGTTGTAATGGTTAAGCTCTTCGCTATTGTATTTAAAAGATGGGAGTTCGATTCCTATGTGTGGAAGTTGTTTTGTTGAGTATCTCCATATGTCTCTTTGGGTCCTGAATTCCACTCAGCCAAGATTGGCCCTGACAGGTGGGTCATAGCAGTCCACCCCAAAATGAATAAAATTTTGTGAGTTTAGGAACACAGCATTTATAATAACTAGAATCAATCAATTCAGTGTTTTACTTCGCTCAAGAGTTAACAATCATATTAGATCTATTCAGTAAGACTGGTGACAAACTATTAATAAGATACTGAATTTATGTAGAGCTCAAGATATAAAGCTTTATGCGTTGTATTATAGCCTTGATGGACCCTACCACACCCTGAGACATTGTCAGTTTCCTTGAAAGCTTCAGTGCAAGGTGCCTTGTTACAGGCACTCGTACACTAACCTCACAAACTAACAGAAGAACAAGATAATCCTCTATCTTAGACTTAGACATTTTTTCAGTCCTTGAACACTAACTAATAGACAAGATCTTTCACTGTTTTTAGACGGAAACCCATTTCCTCATGTTTTTAAAGATATGAACACCGCCGTCTCTGGTGTAGCAGTTAGGCTCTTTGCTGTTGCATGCAGGAAACGGGAATTTATTCCTGAATGAGAAATTTCCATCAAGTGTCTCAGTTTTTCTGCTGGGATGTTGTAGTATCCCTCTCAGCCCAGGGTCGAAGCCCACCTCCAAAATGATCAAACTGTGTCAATTGGGGGCTTAAAAAATGCCCATTTTAGAAAAAAATCCCTGAGTAAAATGAGGGAGATTTGGGTAAGTTTTCCCCGAGGACACAACATTGGACTTTTTAACCATTCCTCAACCTTGTTTCCCTGCCTGCATTTCCCATGAACCCCCTGTGGATATCAGAGGTCTCTATGGACCTATGTCCCTTTGAGACATTTTCTAAGTTTAAAAAAAATTATTATTTTTTTTTTGCTGGGCCATTGTATCATTGTGTCCCTCTCAGCGCTGGTTGTTCCTGACAGGCAGGGCCGAAGCAGCCCACCTCCTAAATGATGGGGGCATAAAACATCACTATTGCTAGTACTATGACAAGATATTTCATCATATGTGTTTGGATAGTTTGTCTGTTTTTATTCAGATGTGAATGCTTTTCTTAACTTTGAAAAGATAAACACCATTACAGAAAGTAAAAACATCATGAAGCTGAGCTGGTGTCCAAAGAAGTGAGTATCCGCATACAGCTGCATTTGTCCACCCCTGTGACCAGCCAGTCTGAAAGGGAAGAGTGCAATTAACTCTGTAGGAATCGTGCTGGAATGGGGTGCAGATGGCAGTGATTTGAATCCCTGAGCTTGCGTTTTTGAACATCTGGGATGTTTTCAAGGCTCTCCATCCACTTGGCTAAAAACTGTTTGACATGGACGTTGAATTCTGTGGTCCTACATCTTTAAAAAAACCAACCTTGCAGTGTTAAAAGGGGCATTAAGCCCAGACAGTAACCAGAAAGTAAGGGCTCTTTTGCTCATTACTGGCAACAATGTCTACGCAGTGCCTGGAGTCGCCCGCATTAGTCGGAGGAATCGACGGTAGTATCACAAATTCAGCCATATGTTTTTTTTTAATCGCATCTTCTTTTGAAAGAGCCAAATTGAAAGTGGGAAGTGGAGATGGGCATTGCTGCTTTTTCTGTTCACATGCAGAGCCATCATCCATTTTTGAGAGTCGCTTTGGATTAGTTACGCTTAAAGATAGGGGTGTCGAACTTAAATTCCACTTAAGGTTGCAGGCCGACAAACTGGATAAACACTCTTTGAGCAATTGAAAACAAATCCTTTTTTACACATTGATATTGATTCAAACGGGCAAAAGTTAAAATAATAACAAATCAAGACATGTTTGGCATCTTTTCTTGGCAATAAGTTTGTTAATGTTAGGAATAAGGTTCTGTGTTATTAATGGGAGACCTTCGGGATGGACTGCTGTTTGACACCTGTACTATAAGGTGTAGCCCATCACTAGTGAGTTACACTGTATATCTTTTCCAAGATAGACATGGCTATTACAGTGTGTGTTTCTTGTGTTAGTTTCAATTGTGAAATCTGTAAATTCTGAGAAAAAATGAATTGATCATCTTTTAATGAAAAATTTGCTAAATTTTGGTTTTCATGGCCCTGCCGGTGTGACATGTAGTGTTTGTTTTCTTTTACGGATTTTGGGAGTTTGAAAGAATATTGACATCTACCATATTCTCCTGGTATAAAATGTTAATTCATATTAGTATATTTCTATTCAATAGCCTATTTGAGCATTTCATTATTGTTGACATATTTTTCTGTTGTATTTTTGTTTGTTCAGGCTGGGTGTGCTTTCCATCTTGACCAAAGACAATTCTAGCATCAAACTTCATGATATTCGACATTCCCTTTTCGGATCTGATGAAATTGAACAAGCGTCCATTGAGAGGAACATTCAGCGTATGTTTACTTCGATGATATAGCCATTGTGGGTTAATCATGATAATAATGATCATAAATAGCTTTGTATGGCGCATAATCCCGCTCCGCAAGCTCTATGCTCTTCACACTATATATTATTACCCCAGCAGACCATAGAAGCATTTTCAGCTTCCAGGGAAGTATACAATGCAAGCAGCCGATCAAACGCTCAAACAGTAACAAACTGACAAGATCTTTCACTGTCTATAGCTGGGTACCCAATCCCACCTGGGTGAAATGAGGAAAATTCTTGTAAAGTGCCTTTCTCAAGGATAAAATGTTGGTTCCCTGATGGGATTCGAACCCACGACTTTACTGTTGCGAGTCTGAGAGCCTAGCCACTAGGCCACCAACGCCAATCATGGTGTTTTTCCAAGTTGCATGAATATCAAATGAATGAGACCGGTGTCTGTAGTGAAGCAGTTACCTGCTTTGCCATCACACGTAGAAGCTATGATTTGGATCCCGGTGTGGGGAAGCTTTTCATCAAGTAACTCTGACTGTCTGCTTGAACATTGTATATCCCTTTCAGGTTAGGGAAGCCCTGACAGGCTGGGTCTAAGCAGCCAACCTCCTAAATGGTATAAATTGTGTTTATGGGGGCGTAAAACGCCTTAACATTACATACCTTTTTTTTTTCACAGTCTAGTCGGTGTGGGTTAATTGTAGTGTTGCATGTTATTGCCAGATTAATAAACTGATAACTAGAGTCTGTAGTAGAATGGTCAGGATCTTTGTTCCTGGATTCCATTGTGGTTACCCTATCCGTACGTCTGGGGTCATTTTGTATTCTTCACATTTTAGAATACTTCTAGTCCGAAGATCTCTTTGAAACTTTCTGTATTTTTCAAAACATAATTTTGACAGACTGTAGGGATTGGATTAAAGAGTAAATTTCCTTCCTCTTTGGAAAGTGAGTGCACAGAATTCCCCACGTCGTATGGATACGATGGTAAAACGTGACGTACGGATAGGGTTAATCAAGTACAGTCGAACCTGCTCGAACAGCCACCTGTCCAAGGCAATCACATGTACAAATGACCACTTCCCACTTTCCCCAGTGGGTTTTTTCTGTTATTATAATGACATGGTCCCAGATATACACTATAATAATACACTTGACTTAGACAGCCACTTTTCTCTCTTGTGCTCTAAGGCACAACACCTTTTCTCCCCCACCCCACCCTTCTCTCTACCTTTTTCTTTTCATGAATGTAATAATACCCCCCCCCCCCCCCCCAACTACTCGTCTACTCTACTTTCCTCCCTCAGTATTTGGCTGAGCCCCTCAACTCCTCCACTTTATTTCCCTCCTTCAGCATTTGGCAAGTCCCAGCTCTCATCATTCTGCTGGCACCCGAGACAAGAGAACAGGCTGATTACTGTCCTGGCTAATGGACAGCTTAGAGATATGGTTGTGTTTGAGCGCATCCCAATGGTGAGAGATTTTTACGTTTGAATTTATGAAACTTCAGTTGTCACACAGATCATGTTTTCTTTTCAGAGCTGAGCTTGTTTTGTATTATTCTTGCATTAATATTTGCCATGACATCGTGTACTCACTGATGCAGACCTGGCTCACAGACGTCTTCAGGGGGCTCTCGTGGCCTATAGGTAAGGTGTTGCCCTCTCATTCAAAGGCCGCGGGTTCGAATCCGGGTAGCGACCGAAAATTTTTTCTCTCTAAAATTGTCTCCTTTCACCTCCTTTCCTGCTCTCTAGCAATGTTCTGTTGTCTGCTTTCATTTCCACTTTCTGCCCCCACCCCCTCACCTCCTTTGCCCCCTCAAACTAGTCAAAAAAGAGATCAGAGCTGTACTTTGGTTTCAAGCAAAAGGAAAAAAATCCCACGAGGATCCAGGTAGAACTTGAAAGTGTTTGTGATGAGAATGTTTTCAGCAATTCAAGGGTCTGCCATTGGTGCAATTTGTCCAATGCGGGGCTTACAAATCTCCGCGATGTGCAGATTAATTGTCATCATCTGCCTACCAACACAGAAAAAATTCAGAAAGCATTGAAAAACTCATTTGTGATTACAGGAGTCGTAAAATTTGTGACATTGCTGATGCTCTAGATCTTTTTAAGTCAACAGTTTACAGAATTGTCTCTAATAAGTGACAACCAGCCCACGGGTTCCAAAATATCAGACAGGTGACCGCAAAGCACAACACATTGATGTTTGCTTGTCATTTTTGGAAGGATGCAAGCAAAATGCACATTACAACACAGGACCTGAGCCTGCTGATGACTTCCAAGAACCTAATGAAAGCTTTTTGGATCACAGTCTTGATTCTGTCCCTTCAGACTTCAGTCTGTTTGTACTGATGCATTGATATCTCGCTGGGAAGAGAATCACTGATGACACAAAAACCTTTTGGAGCACGTCAGAGATTGGCTTGGGCCACTTGATGTTAAATTCAATAGGGATGGCATGCATTTACTCAAGCAGTGATGGGAAAAAATGCTTGACTTCATGGGGTCCATGTTGAGGAATATGTGCCACGACGCTGCAGAATCAGGCGCTTATCAATTTTTGGGCATGTGATATCATCTTAAAGCTTTTTCATTTGTCTTGCTTTAGATGAAAAAAATATTAATGTATCATGTTACAAGTCCAGATATTTGCGGTTGAAAGAGGTGGGGGTCGCCAGGTCTTAGAGGTAAAATTAGCGAGAAAAAGGTCCCCAAAGTTTATTTATTTCCTTACCTTGAGAGTCTGGGGAAACAGAAAATTTACATTTTTATGCCTTTAATTGAAGTTTTTCAGTACAGTCCACACAGAAATGTTTTCTTTAGTGGACATGGAAGGTCTTGAGCCAAAAACCAAAAATTCGATCAAAATCCCAAACTTGCGGGAAAAATGCCAGATTCTTCATCATTATTTTGACGAGCACCTAATTTCACCACGCTGCCTCACGTATAGAGAATGTTTAGCTATCTGACTGTGTAAGTTATATCTCACTCACGACCAACTTTTTCTTTTCATAGTCATTTTAAAAATTGATAATAATAATAATAATAATAAATAAATAGCATTTGTACAGCGCATATCCCTGCTCAACAGCAGGCTCTATGCGCTTTACACTATATTCTGGGCCTGTCTTCGTATTTACTATGTACTTTATTATTCATCAACATGGCATGAAAGATGTCAGTTCAATTTACTAGTAGCGAATTATTTGATCAAGTATCTTCGTCTGTCTACTGGGACATCACCCAGACTAGGCCCAGACAAGCGAGGTTGAAATAAGTCACCTTCTAAGTGATCTGCATTGTGTCAGGGGGGCAAACATTTGCGATAATTATTACAAACACAGTTTTAACAATTTTTTGGTTACTTTCCTTTCCAAATCGGCCAGGAATGGTCTTCCAGCTTCAAATTGATGATGCCTTTGAATGGAGAAACTATCCGCTGCTTGGAGGAGACGGAGCAGGACAACGATATCTCCCTGGTCATGAAAAGGAGAGTAACCCTCAATTATGGCCTGCAGGTCAGTCTGTCTTTTGTGTTGTAGTGATCAAACAGATTTATGGAACCATTACTTGGCAATACGATACGCCCCAGGCTTCACTCACATACATGCCCACAATCAATATGATTCACACACTATACAGGGTGTTTTTAGGTCATTCCCATAGGGGGGACATTTCTCCTTCCTATGCACAGTAGAATTTTAAATGGGCTGATTCAACAATGTCATGCTCATAACTGTGCCTGAACTACAACAGGGAACTGCTGCTTTTTCTGTCCTATTCCGTACTATTGTCCTTTTCCTCTACTTCTTTTGTATGTTTGTCACACTCTTGTGACCCGCTATTTCCAGGGTGCCTTGATAGTCGAAGCAGATTTTGTGCTGTTGAAGCTAGAGGGGTGAGCAGAGTAAGTCTGATTCCCTGTAAGGACTTCTCTATTGACATCCACCCCTTGGCCCTCATATGACCTTATGTAGTTGCGAGCGCCGTAAAACCTCTAATAAACTATTTAAAAAAACCCAGTGCAGTGCAGCACCACATTGTTTTTGATCGCACCCCACCACCTAGCGCCCACCCTTTCATGACTAGATTGTAGAAAGTTCTAGCGCCTTAAGCACGCAAGCTACAGGTAATGTGCGTTGATGTGTTTCGATAGCGGCAGTGTGTATGTATCTGCTGTGCAGGGGTGAGCCTAGTGGGCTCATGTAACCTGATAGAGATGGTCATGATGGCTTCGAGAAGAAAAATTTTGATCAGTCTTTTGGAAATGAGTCATTCGACACATCTATGCAGGTGTTCGAGAAAACATTGCTGCCAATACAACGAAAATATAGCTGTTCAGTTGAGTATAGCACATTGTTCAAGCTATCCGGGAATTCGAGTTTTGCTTTTATTAGTTACCAGTGCTCAACTGTGTATGTATGTGTGTGTGTGTGTACGCATGTGCCATTGTAAATCAAATGTCCCTGTGAGTATCCATTAAAAAGAAATTTTATTTTTATTCTTAAAACATTGTTTCTCTTTACTGAAAAAACACATAGATCTACGCTTTTTTTCAATTGTTTTTTTTTTTTCAGGCTCAGGACATTGCCGCCAACATAAAAGCCATAGAGAATGAACCACACCTGATGGGCTTATGGCGATGGATTTACAGTATCCTTTCACTAACATTTCTTGGAGTCTGACAGAAACCTGCTGCTGTGGGGTGGCACCGTTACCTCAGATGAGCATATGGAGCCATGGTGTGTGCAGATGATGCTCATTTGAATCCCTAAAGGGGATGATGTTTTGGAAATTTGGTTGATTGGGGAGTTCTTTATTCTCTCCACCACTCCTATGAGAGATGAATGTTTGATTCTGCCTAGCTACAGGCTGTAAAAACAGCATTTGTGGTGTCATGGTCAGGCTCGTGGCTGTCAAATAGTTATTTTGTTTCATTTTTTTGTTGTTGCTTCATTGGATATCTCCTGAAGTTTCATAACTTTTTTGTCCTGTTTTTAAAATGAAAATTCCACATCTTTTTATCTTCTTTTTACAAATTCTAGGTCTTTTTTTTTTTTTCAATTAAAAAAACCTCCTTTTTGCAATTCCAATGTCTCTTCTTTTTTCTTTTTGAAAATTCTGTCTTCTTTATGAAATTACAATGTCTTACTGTCTTTGAGCCAAATTTTTATTCAATTTTAAATCTTTTTCTTTGCTTTTTGTTTTCCTTTTTTTTCTTCAATATTTTCCTGTCTTCTATTGCAAATTCAGCGTTCTCTTGTCTTTTTGCTGTTCCTACATTTTTCTGTCATCTTTTTGTGATTTCGATGTCTTTCTGTTTTGTTTTGTTTTCTGTTTTTGTTTTTACAATCACCATTTCCTTAACACTGATCCAAGACGTTCGTGAAGTGATCAGCTCTCAAACGGCCAGCAACAGCAAACTACGTATACCGGCGGCCACAGGGATCCTGTCGTTGCTGAGGTTTGACCGGGAGGATGACCACCTGGTCAGCGAGGCAGTACCTGTGCACTGGAAGGCGTCAGAGGGAGGGAAATACTCAAAGCGGACACACTACAGATGTGCTGAGAGGTGAGTGACGGATCCTCTTGGCTGCTTTGACAAAGACTTTATAAACTCTTTAGTAACATTGAGCGGGTCTGGCAGTGAAAGGATTAAAGGATGAGGAATTAACATTTAAGGGGTTTTGTGACAAAATGGATCACCTCTAGTATTGAAAAGTGTTTTTTCCCTTTTCAATGCCAAGGGGGTCTTTAGTCTTTACTGTTTTAGATATGTGGTATCAGAGCAGCACACAGATCATGAATCATATAAATGTGTACTTCACTTTTTGGGTATAGTGGGGGTTTTTTTTGTCACAAAGCCCTGCATTTGTTTCTCCATATTTATAAATGAAGTTGAAATATCTGTAACACTGAGCGTGTTTGGGTGGATGTAATGTTGGGTATTTGACTTTACTAACTAATGTTGGGTGTTTGACGTTTGTGGAGAAATCTGATTTGTATGTTTTGCCAGAAAGTTCTACAATATTGATTTGAAAATTTACTAAACACTTTCTGGTCTCAACCAAAAAGAGCCCCCACCCTCTGGCAGAGAATATTAAGTGCACTATTCTGTTTAGTTAAATTAATGTGACAAAAATTATTTTCTCTACAGAGGTCTTCTATAACGTAATTGTCTTTAAGTCGGAACTCATTTCGAGTACTTTGATGAAAATTGTTTTTTCTTTGCAGGACAATGGCCTTACAGCTGTGTGGCTGGATACCAGATCAACAAAAACAGAATTTTGAAAGCTTTATTCACAGGTTTGGCATTGATTTTGCTTGTACTTTGTAACCTTTTTGTCGTAATTCGTAGCTCTTTGCCTTGAGTTTTATTATTTCAATTTATGCACCAGGTGTTGAACATTGTAAACCTGATGACCCAGTGCAGATACACATGAACTATTTAGCTCCTGGGGATTTGTCCCGATAAATGTCCTGAAATCCCGGAAAAGAATACTCTAAAAGTATAATACATTTGTTCTTTGAAAATCCATGAAAAAAAATTCTTTAAAAAATAATCAGGAAAAAAGGCAGCTGTATTAGGAAATTAATACTGCTTCCAACGAGCCAGTTTCTGCTGCAGTACAGTGTCAGCAAATTATTTATTTCTCTCCTTATAGTTGTGACCCTCAGATTTTTTCATTAGTTACCCATCTATTTTGTCATATTAAAAAATAACCAACTCATTTAGTGACTTAGAAATGCAGTATTACGTTAGACCGAGAAATGGACTTGCAATGGTTTTGTTGGGTTGAAATCGCTTCTTGGGCTGGATTTTTATGTTTTTTTCAAAGTTGCCCTGGATTTATCCCAAGTTTCAACTCCATCACACCCTTCATTTCGTCATATTTACTTTAAAAATTAATACACACACTATTTCTGGATCAATTTCGACCATTCAAAAACTCATAGAAAGAAGAACAACTGTACCTGTACTTTATAGATTTGTTATCAGTCAATTCTAATCTGATATTTCTTCTTGAGCTCATCGAACTGCTTACCACGACAGTGTCCCGAGTTCGGTGATTTAAACACAGGGCAACCCCGATCTAGGTGCGAATGGATAGACTCCGTGCAACACCACTCTGGGTGTTAAATGGTTAAGTGACCATTTCAACACTCATAGTTCTTCATAGTTTCATTCCAGTAAATGTTCCAGGTTTGCTTAAATTCGTAAGAGTGACAAGGAATCTGGGATTGACAACACATGAAACAAAATAAAATAAAGGCTGGGCGAAGCAGATATATTTGCGCCTGATCTTTCCGGGACAGTCATGGAAGCCGATGCATTGTCATGCAGTTGGAAACTGCTTTCCTTACATCATCAAAGAAGTTGCGCTTTTAATGATTGTTATGAGTTCTGCAAAAAAAAAAATGTTGAAGGGTCTGTTATAAGCAGACACGATTGTATCATGAAGGGTTTAAAAAAAATTTCTTTCTTATTCCCCCATGTTCAGCCTGGTGGAGCAGGGTGACCCAGAGAGAGCGTCAGCCATTTCTCTCTTCTACCTTCACATCAAACAAGCTCTGGAGATCCTCAGCAACTGTGCCATGAGTGCAGAAGAAGGTGGTTTGGTTTTGTTCCATGTCTTTTCTTCCATATTTTAAAAGTTTTAAAAATATTTACTGATGTTTATGTTGTTTTTTTTTATCATGTGATATTTATCAAGAGAGAGCGGTGATTTTTAAAAACAGTCAAAATGCTGAAAATATTTTCTGCCCCGATTGCCACGATTGATTGCCACAATTTAGAGGCTCGGTCTGACATGTCTCAGCAGGCAAACACTGATATTGTTACTCTCTCTCTCTCTCTCTCTCTCTGTCTCTCTCTCTCTCACTCTCGCTCTCGCTCTCGCTCTCGCTCGCTCGCACGCACGCACGCACGCACGCACGCACGCACGCACGCACGCAGTAATTCTAGAATGTTGAGGTATGATGACATAAAGGCTGGAATGATTTTTTGAGCCACTTCTTTGTACCCCTGCCCCCACTCACTTTTTGAAGAATTGGAGAATTATGAATTCTCATCTTCTATTGTTCTAAAATAATCGGTAATGGGGTGAATTGTAACGTTTGGAATATTTTTGAGCAATCTGCTTGTTTACCGTCCATCTGTGCAGGTCGAGGCAAGCCCAGCCTACAGGCTGTTGCCATGGCACTGTCAGGTTACACAGAGGACAAGAATGCCCTGTGGCGCAGGACATGTGGAACTCTTCTACATCAGCTGGAAAACCCGTACCTGCGGGCTGTCTTTGCTTTCCTGGCTTGCGATGAGGATGATTACGAAAATGTCTTGGTATGTTGTGTACTGTATTGATGTTAAGCGTTATTCATGGCAAAGCCAGTAATTTTGTAAAAAAATGAAGCAGGTAGTTAGAGGTTTTACAATATACTGTCAGAATTGTCTAAGACGGCCACCTGTTGTTGAGGAGGAAAGTGACAGCATTAGACAGGTGGAAGTCTTACACAGGGTCATTATAATGTAAAACAAAAATCCATAGGGGGGAAGTAGTTTTTAACTGAAAAAAAAAAAAGTGCCTAATTCATGGTTCTGATGAGGTTGCTGTCTTTTTCCTTAATTTTCTCAAGACTTAAAAATTGACTTAAGTGCTTGTGGGATGGTGCTGGTGATATGTGTCATGATGCGCTTGAATCAGGCACTCGTCAATTTTTGGGCATGTATAGTTATTAGTATCATCTTAAAGCTTGTTCATTTGTCTATCTTCTGACGAAAAAAATGTTTGTCTTTCTTGAATAGAAGTTGAGATATTTGCAGTTGAGGGAGGTGTGGGTTGCCTGGTCTCAGAGTTAAAATTAGCAAAAAAATGGCCACCAAACGTTTGTGACTTCGAAAGCGCGAGTGCGCTTGAAAACTATAAACTTGCATTTTTATGCCTTTGGTCTATATTTTTCAGTAAAATGCAGACAGAAATATGTGTTTAAATGGACATAAAAGGTGTTGAGACAAAAAAAAAAAGATAAAAAAAAAGATAAAAAATGCCAAACTGCCGGAAAAATGCGGGTATTTTCAAATTCATTTTTTTGACGAGCGTCTGATTTCACCATGATGTCTCACATGTATGTTGTCTATGATCCACAGAATGAAGTAGACATGTCTGTTGAAGACAGAGTCGGGTTTGCCCTGAACTACCTCCCAGATGCCAAGGTATGTGTTGCATTGCCCATTCACTTTTGTTTATTGTATCTTGTTTAGTACAGTAGTTATAATTACAGTGGAAAATTTTTAAAAAAATCTTTTCTTTGGGGCAACGATCTTGGTAGGGGAGGTTGAAAGGTGCTTTTGATGGTTCCTACTTCTCTTCTTTCTCTTTGTCGTTTGTGTCTGTCAATGTTTCTTGTCCCTGCCCTAAATGTCTGTTGTTGTGGTGATATGATTTTCTTCACTCATACTAAACAACACCATACAAAACAACAGAGTTCTAAACACCGTAGAGATCTTTGTAGGTCCTCTGTTTATTGCAATATGATTCTCTTTACTCATACTACACAACTCCATAGCAGAGTGATCTATGTTACCTTGGTACTCAGGGGACCAAAACTGTGTTGATAGTGCCGTCAAACATATCTGAGGTGTGCTGACAAAATTAGATACTTCTTGCAATTCACGAAATGGAGATATCGACCGAAAATCGACTCGAGGATCGAATTTTTAGATTTTCAACCGATTCCATTTTTTTTCAAGCTAAACATATTTTTTATCATTTCATACAAGAAATTGTATTAACTGAGCATATAAATTTGACATATCTTTTTCCTTAGAGCCTAATTCTGAAAAATAACTCATTTGTCAGCATGCCTCACATATACCCGTTTATCAATTTGTGTTACATCTCTCTCCCTTAGCTCAAATCATATTTGTGCAAGTTGTGTGATGAACTGACGCAGAGTGGAGATTTGGATGGCATCCTCTTAACAGGTTGGTGGAAATTTTGTTTTTGTTACAGCAGTTTTGTTTCTGCACTATTTTTAGAATTGTAAGTATTTGTGCACTGATATTTTGCTTCTTGCAATTATTTTTTTTCACTGCTGTAGCTATTATATCTTAAAAAGTGCTCTGTATTCTTTCCCTGACCAAAAATAAAGTGGATTAAAAAAACAATCATGAGTTCATGACTCTAGATTTTACTCTTTCTCCAACAGGAATGACCGATGCTGGTATCAACTTGCTGGAGAATTTTGTCGACCGCACAGCTGATGTCCAGACTGCGGCTATTGCTGCTGTGTTCTCCACGTCTCATGTTGTCATGAAAGACCCTAGAGTTATGGAGTGGATCGACGGGTGAGATAAAACTGGAACTCTTACTGCTAGAGTCTGCTCCATGGCAGTTGTTTCCATTACAGTTTGTTTCATTATTCCGTTACTATTTGTCCCACCACCGTTTGTTCTGTTACAGTTTGTTCTATTGCCCCATCACAGTTTGTTCTATTGTCCCATCACAGTCTGTTCCATTACAGTAAACACAGTTTGTTCTATTGTCCCATCACAGTTTGTTCTATTGTCCCATTACAGTTTGTTCTATTGTCCCATCACAGTTTGTTCTATTGTCCCATTACAGTTTGTTCTATTGTCCCATTACAGTTTGTTTGACTGTTCATTCCCTAACAGTGTGTTCCATTACCGTTTGTTTTATTACGTTTTGTCCCATACTGCTTGTTCTATTATTCCATACCAGTTTGTACCATTACAATTCTGATTCTGCCTTTGACCAACTTGTACTTTTTAGCACTGTGTATTTCAGCTTATTCCTGGTCATTGGCAGGCATAAAGGGGATTCTCTCACAGATCAGGTTTTTAGGCATGTAAATGACAAGAAATATTTCGGTCCCTCTCCCTTCTACCCCATTTTTCCAACCTCTTCTGCATCATTGCTCTATCAGTAACTGCATTGCTTCGTTTCTTCTGGCTGCATCTATCAAGATTCAAATGTGCTTTAAAATGTTTAAAAACTAATGGGAGGGAGGATGTGAGAGTGCCCTCAACTGTGGTTTACTGAGCTTCGTAATTATAGTTCAAGTATTGGTCCCACCTAGTGGATGGTTGGCGGGTGCTCTGGTGTAGTTTTGTTCATTAGTTCCTATCAGACGTAGGTTGTCCTTACCTCTCCTCCTTCATTTTCATGTTTGTTACTCTCTTGTAACAACTTTAATGTTTGGCACTTATATTACCTAATTGTGCTGAACTAAGTGTTGTAAAACTCTTACTAAAACAAACCAAACAAAAGGTCATGTCTTTAAGAGCACCTATTTGCAAATGCAAATAAAGGTAAAGCAGTCCAGAAAAGTTTATTACCCTTAATTCAAACTTGTTTGAGGCAGATTTCTATTTTTAGAATGATTTTTAGACATGCATATCGTAGAGAAAAATTTGTATTAAACAGTTTAACTCTTTTTATCCTAGCCGTACCCCAGCGGACTCTGTACCCGTCCTGGGGCCGCCGCGCCGTATGAGTGGGAAGTCAGTGCGTATAGTTCAAAGTGTTGTATTTCCTACATTTACTCTAAGGTTTTAAGGAAATTTGGCAGTTATGTTAGAAATTGAATGTAGTTTTTGTAAATGAATGTGGTTAGGAAATACACCAATAGCACAATGTAGATTTTGAGGTGTATTCCACCCTCGAACTTGACCCTGATTGCCGCGCCCAGGACGTCCCATTGGATTTTATAGCTCTAGATCTAGCCCTACCCATCGAGCACGAATTCCAGTACTGACCCCTTCACCATGATCTGAATCGCTATTAGATGAGTCTAAGTCCTGTTTCTTATCATCCACAACGGAATTTACGGCACCTATTTCAGAGTCACTTTCATCAAATTAGTATCATTCCCCCTCACAACCCAGCGCCACTTCAAATAGTACTTCGTCGGTCGTGAATGTGCGTTTTCGAGACATCTTTCAAGCTGCTACACCCATCAAAAACAAAGAAACCACAGTTCATTGGAAAATTAAAATGTTCAGACAGAGCTAGCATCGCCGTATTTGCGTATTTTGGTAATTACAAGCAGAACTAACTTCTTTGACGTGACCGTATCGCTGTTCCGAGAATACTCGTAGCCAGGATTGGTCCTCGTTACGAGTATACTCGTAGCCCGGATAAAAAGAGTTAAGCTGGCTCATAGAAGTACTGGGTATTTCAGTGGTGTGTTCTAAGATAGAGTCCTCGATATAAAGAAAGTTACTTTTCTGCTCTTGCCTGATAGCAGTTTTTTTGGGTTTTGGTCTGGTCTTCCTGGTTTTCCTCTTTTCAGTGTTTCAATTGTCCTTGTGACGTTTACCAGGTAGGTTAAACTGTTATTGTGATTAATTGTATAAATAACTGCAAATTTTGTTGCATGCCTGGGTTAACCTTGACAGTCAGGAGTTGAAGCAGCCAGCCTCCTAAGTGATCTAAATTTGGTGGAAACGCTTAACATTTTTCTGCTACAGCTATTAAAATGTCTTGGTCATAACAGTAACTGAAATAGAATATAAAGAGCAGCTTATGTGTGTTATCTTTATTTTGGGTGGTTATGAGTATTTATCAGTTGCATTTACTTTGCGGGTGGTTGGAAGGCACTGCAAGTAGGATCCTACTTGGTTTTTTTTACCCTCTATTGTTTTGAACCAAGAAGCTTCAAATTCAAACTCAAGTTTGTCTTTTAAAAACTTCACGTCTTTATTTTTCTCTTCCAGGTACAGAGATTTACTGGACAGATGGAGATTTTGGCACCAGAGGTAGCATGTTGTATTTTGCTCTAAGAACTTGAACTGAGCCCAATTTTGTTTAGGGGCCTCTTGTGGCCTAGAGGTTTAGGTATTGGCCTCTCATTGAAAGGTCCCGAGTTCAAATCCGGGTGGCGACTGAATAATTTTCTTCTCTAAAATTGTCTCCTTTCACCTCCTCTTTCTGCCTCCATCTCCACCTCCTTTGCCTCTTCTTCTGGGCTCCTGACTCTTTCTGCAGTCTTTCTACTGCTACTCCTTGGCTCCTTCTTATTGCTGTCTTTCAGCCACACCCCTGACTTTAACCTCTAGGCCACGAGAGCCCCCTGTCTGTGATGTAGTGGTTTAATGCTTCTTTCTGTCTCCGTACGTCTGCTGGGACACTGTACCCCTCTCTGCACTGTTGGTCCTGATGGGCAGGATTGAGCCAGCCTGTCTTCTGAATGATTTAAATCAGTACTTGTCAACCTTTTTACAGCCAGCAACCAATTAAAATTTTTGCTCCGTTCACCTATATTTATTTCCAATAAAGGCATTAAATAATAACTGCCCCTACCCAAGTGGTCCTCACCACCGACCAAAATGACCAAATTGCCCACTAGTGGGCGATATCACCCAGGTTTGCAAACACTGATCTTAGTGGATGGTTGGCAGGTGCTCTGATGTGGTTTGCTCCTTGCTTCCTGTCAAACATCTGTTGTCTTTTTCTCTCCTCTTTCTTTTTTGTGTATGTTACTCTCTTGTAACGACCCTAATCTTTGGCACTTTTATGACCTAATTGTATTGCAAATGCTATAAAACTCTTACTAAAATTTCTAATTGTCTTGATACAAGATGTTCAAGACAATATGATCTGTTCATTTTGTGTCCTTCTACAAGGGCTTTCACTCTGGTGTGGTTTGCTCCTTATTTCCTGTAAAACAAATATTGTCATTATCTCTCCTTTTTTTTGTTTTTTTACTGTCTTTAAAAAAAATTGTAACGCCTCTAAAATCTTCATCACTTATATGACCTAGTGGTGTTGCGTGTGCCGTAAAACTCAACTGTTAACTGAAACAAAAAATAATAGCAAAGTAAAAAGTGCTTGTGGTTGGAGGGCCCAGCTAATGGTGCCTACTTTTTTACATTCCCTGTGTTGTATCTTATCTGTGCGTCAGTCTTTCTTCCCTTTTCCCCGGCACTAAATGTTACTTTCTGGATGTGCTTCTCTTTATTCAAATAAACATTCTCGGAAGTAGTTGTTCATCTTGGTTTTTTTTTTAATGTTTTTTTTTTTACCGATTCAGGGCACATTTTGACATCGTCCGCCAGTCGTTTGTCCAGGAGCACAGGGTGCCAGCCCAGGTGTTGGTCAGTTGTAACTTCTGCGGAAAGTCCATTTCCACAAGCATGTCCATCCTGAACCGAGCCCGGAACATGTTTAACTCAGTGTTGACCAGAGGCCCACAGAACAGGCCAAAGGTACGGTACTCCTATCCTGTCTACTCATTATTTATAGGCTGTTTATCTCCCCACCCCTCCTCTCCCACCCTCATTCTCTTTAAAAAAGACCCATAAACCGGGCGGATTTTAGGTTTAGGCAAGATGAGATCTTATCTTAAACTATAAATGTTCTGGGATGGGAGTGGTTATGTTTGTAACAGGACTGGATCACATGCATGCGCGTCACGTACATACACACACCCACTCGCACGTGCGCATATACACAATCAGAGAAAGTGAAAGAAAGTATGCAATCTTTTGAGCGTTTTATTTTAAATACCATGATAGAAGTAGTGCAGAAAAATTCCTGATTAGAAATGGCAAATACTGGCTTCATGACTGTAAAGAAAGAGTGAACTGTAAACTCAACAGAGGAGGTAGAGAATAAAACTTTAAATAAATATAAATAGCTGTTGCATCTCCAAATTGTTAATTCTGGGGGTTGTGGGTGGGGGAGATTAGCTGGATGCTATTTTTGGTTGAATACTGTATTTAGTTGTTGAACGAATGCTGACTGACTAATAAATAATTTCTGCCTAATTCCATAGTTAGCTGTGATAACCATATCCACTATTTTTCAATTACATGTAAAAAAGGAAAGGGTAAGGTCCTTCCTGTCTTTTGTTTGGTTCAGGCATTGGAGCTAACTCCTTGTATAATTATGATGGTGATTTTGGAGGGAATCATGATATATTGACTGTAAAGAAAAAGTGAACCATAGGCTCAACAGAAGAGGTAGAGAATATAACTTTAAATAAATATAAGTAGCTGTAGCATCTCCAAATTGTTAATTCTGTAGGTAAATGTTTACCCATGTAATTTAAAAAAGTAAACATAGAATGTAGCGAGATAATAATTCGCCATATGTCTTGGCCTACATGTGATGGCTTCCGTGCTATAGTTATTGCAGATAAAGTGTTTGTTTTGTAGATCTCACTACATGTTGAATGTTACTGCTTCTGATCTCCTGTAAATAAATACTGACAGTAGGTTACCAGCTTTTGTGGTGTAGTGTAGCGGTGAGGTGCTTTACAATCGCTTGCAGATGTAGGTTTGATTCCTGAGTGGAGAGGTGTTTTTTAAAATGATTAAATCAAGTACTTATCACATGCATTTAAATAAAAAATTTGTATTTGGGTGCTAGGTCAATGGTTTTTTAAATGTTTTTTTAAAATTTTGTGATAGGATGATGATGTTAGGTGAGGGTTGTTTTTTTATGGGGGGTTGTGGGTGGGGGAGATTAGCTGGATGCTATTTTTGGTTGAAAACAGTATTTAATTGTTGAATGCTGACAGACTAATAAATAATTTCTGCCTAATTCCATGGTTAGCTGTGATAACCATATCCACTATTTTTCAATTACATGTAAAAAAAGGAAAGGGTAAGGTCCTTCCTGTCTTTTGTTTGGTTCAGGCATTGGAGCTAACTCCTTGTATAATTATGATGGCGATTTTAGAGGGAATCATGATATATTGACTGTAAAGAAAAAGTGAACCATAGGCTCAACAGAAGAGGTAGAGAATATAACTTTAAATAAATAAATATAAATAGCTGTTTTATCTCCAAATTGTTAATTCTGAATGTAAATGTTTACCCATGTAATTTAAGAAAGTGAACATAGAATGTAGCTAAATAATAATTCACCATATGTCCAGACCTACATGTGATGGCTTCCGTGCTATAGTTATTGCAGATTAAGTTTTAGTTTTGTAGATCTCACTACATGTTGAATTTTATTGCTTCTGATCTCCTGTAAACAAATACTGACAGTGGGTTACCAGCTTTTGTGGTGTAGTGTGGTGGTTAGGTGCTTCACCATCGCTTGCAGATGTAGGTTTGATTCCTGAGTGGAGAGGGTTTTTAAAAAAAAAAAGATTAAACCAATTACTTATCACGTGCATTTAAATAAAAAGTTTGTATTTGGCTGCTCGGTCAATAGTTTTTAAAATGTTTTTTTTTAAATTTTGTGATAGGATGATGATGTTAGATGAGGGTTGATTTTTTTTATGGGGGGTTGTGGGTGGAGGAGATTAGCTGGATGCTATTTTTGGTTGAATACTGTATTTAGTTGGTGAACGAATGCTGACTGACTGATAAATAATTTCTGCCTAATTCCATGGTTAGCTGTGATAACCATATCCGCTGTTTTTCAATTACATGTAAAAAAGGAAAGGGTAAGGTCCTTCCTGTCTTTTGTTTGGTTCAGGCATTGGAGCTAACTCCTTGTATATAATAATGGCGATTTTTGAGGGAATCATTATGTATTGACTATAAAGAAAAAATAAACTGTAAACTCAACAGAACAGGTAGAGAATAAAACTTTAAATAAAAATAAATAGCTGTTTCATCTATTAATTGTTAATTTTTAAGGTAAATGTTTACCAGTTTTATAAGTAAACACAGTATGTAGCTAAAATATAATCACGATAATATGTATAGTATAGGCCTACATGTGATGGCTTCCGTGCTATAGTTATTGCGGGTAAAGTGTTCATTTTGTAGATCTAACTGCGTGTTGAATGTTACTGCTTCTGATCTCCTGTAAATAAATACTGACAGTGGGTTACCAGTGTCTGTGGTGTAGTGGTTACATGGTTCACCATTGCTTGCAGATGTGAGTTTGATTCCTAATTGAAAAGTTTTTATCTTTCTTTTAATCTGTCACATGCATTGAAAACAGTAGATTCTGGTTTGTATTTGTGTGCTAGACCGATGGTTTCTTAAATGTTTGTTTGAATTATGTAATAGGATGATGATATAAGGTGAGGGCTTGTTTTATTGTGTGTGTGGGGGGGGGGGGGAGAGTTTAGCTGGATGCTATTTTTGATTGAAAACAGTATTTAATTGTTGAATGCTGACTGACTAATAAATAGTTTCTGCCTAATTCTATAGTTAGCTGTTATAACCATATCCGCTGCTTTTCAATTACATGTAAAAAAAGGAAAGGGTAAGGTCCTTCCTGTCTTTTGTTTGGTTCAGGCATTGGAGCTAACTCCTTGTATAATTATGATGGCGATTTTAGAGGGAATCATGATATATTGACATGCATGTTCTGGATATTTTCACTGTTTATAATGAAATGACTATTTTCAAATGACATTTTGTTTCTAAAGCTAACCCATTTAAAAGCACACCATTTTCCCAACTGTTTTGATGATGGTCTGTGGTTTGGGGGGCCCTGGTTTGAATCCATATTGGGGCAATCATGGACTTTGGTTGTGCTGAGGATTTTTTATTTGCACACAGTCTTACTTTTAAAGAAATGGATATTTACACTTTACGTTGTGAGTGGTTGGAGGGCATCACTGGTAGGTCTTACTATTCTTTCCCCTTTATTTTTTTTTACGCCTGTCTGACTTATTCTTTCCAGCACAATTCGACCCGTTATTGTGTGGATTTGCTTTCTTTATTCTAACTCAAAAACTCAAAATATAATTTCCACATTGTATCGCACTTGGAAGGCAGACTGTTGATTCAGTTTCGTAATATTCCTATATTGCAACAAGTGCTTAACTTAAGAGAGACCCGAAGGAAGTATTTTAAATGTACAAAATAAAAAGTCTGTTCTCCGTCGTTGATCCCAACAGACTTCTCAGTTTTATAAAGGCCATTGGCCTTTACAAAAAAAATGTAATATACTGTTATTTTAAATTAGATTAAATGTAAGTTACTGTTATTTTTACAACAAAACTTTTACAGTGAATTTTTTACATTTGAATCGAAACATTGCCCAAAGCCAAGCCGCACTCTGAACTGTTATGAATGCAACCAAGTTGTGTTTCACGTGCTCATATGACCTTTTGCAGTTGCGAGGGCCATAAAACTCTTACTCTTTCATAAACAAAAAACATACACACACTCCCAAACCCACTCACACACACTCACACACACATACACACACACAGACATCCACACACACACATACACCATCTCACTCACACACACACACACACACACAAACACACACACACACAGTCGTTTACATCATTATCATCACCGCTACAACCACCACTATTACTACTGCTTCTGCTTCCTATACAACTACTTTAGCATTTACTTTCATCACTATCACCATTTCTGCTACAGTTGCTTCTACTAATACCACTGCTGCATTTGCTATGGTCACTATCACAACCACACCTACTGCCACAACTGGTTCTGCCAGAGTTGCTACTAAACTATTATATCTTATACTTCAACTTTTGCAGCTGCTACATTTTCTTCTACCACTACTACTACTACTACTACTACTACTACTACTACTACTACTACTACTACTACCACTACCACTACCACTACCACCACCACCACTACCACTACCACAGCCACAACCACTACTTCTATCACAACCACCACTGCTATGATTACCACTACCACTTCCACTGCTGCCACTAATGCAGCTACTACTACAGTGGTATCCACTTAACAGCAACCCAGATAAGAGCAACCTTCACCTCACAGCATCCTAATCTGGTGTAAAGAAATTTTCCTATATAAAATAATCCCATTTAGCAGCAGTTTTTTTCCCTTTAACAGCAGCGTTTGTTGCTATAAATTGGCCAACAATTTTTTTTAGGGTTATTTTAAAACAACGTGAACACCAAGACATGGCCTGCGATTTCAATGTCTTTGCATTCCGTCTCTTGTTAATCTCTTCACAACACCTGCTGGGGCTAAAAAATACACTGTTGAGTACATGGGCTTAGTTCAAACTCTCACCAAGGGTCATCATCCTTCGAGAGTCTTCCGTCTTCCGCCTGAGGGGGAAAATATTTGAGCCACTGCGTAACATTATTGCCCTGTGATCGAGCATCAGCTCACCTGTATGAACACAAGGTTTGGTTAAACACCAGCTTCTGATGCTACCCCATATGACATATGGTATCACTTTCTAAATTGACGCCATCACATCCTGCTATGAGGAGTCATGTAGTTGTGTGTGTATGTGTGTGTGTGTGTGCATGTGCGTGTGCACATGCATGTGTATGTGTGGGTGTGTGTGTATGCACACCCCACTGTAGAAGTAGTTGCATTAGTGGTGGTGGTGGATAGGGTTGTAGTTGTAATGGTAGTGGAAGTGATAGTATGTCTGTGTGTTTTGTGTGTGAGTGTCTGTGTATGGGGTGTGTGTGAGCAGATTATCCCTTCCTCCCTCTTCCTTTGAAAATTCGGTAAGCGACAATCTCTACCTAAGAGCAACCAAGGTGTGCTTCCCAAGGCGGGTTCATATTTGGTGGATTCAAGTGCATGTAGATCTATGTGTTATAGCTGATGGATTTATCTTTGTAGATTTAGCTGCTTACTGTTTTCTTATCTATTTATATTCTTTTGTTTCAATATTTCGTGCACAGATCACATGCTGTCCCAGTTGCCGGAAAGCTCTCCCCCGCTGTGCCATTTGTCTGTTCCATATGGGCACATCGTCTGGCACAGGGATTGAATCAGGTCAGTTGTGAGGATTGCTTTTCACTTTTCTTGTGGGTGGTTGGTAGATTCTGTTTATTTTTGTTTCCCTTCCTTGCTTCTGTCTGTTTGTCTTACTTCTTACCAGTTGGAATTTACTGTTATTGTGTCATTGTGCTTGTCTTTACTCAAACGAATCAAACCTAGTAATTTACCCCCTGGGGCAGTGCCACTGACTGTAGTGTCTTTAGGCCATTCGTTCAAGCATAGTAGAATTGTAAATGGGCTGACTCCTGTCACGCTCATAACTGTGCCGGATCTACAACAGGGAACTGCTGCTTTTTCTTACCTGATCCTTAATATTGTCATTTTTCTCTACTTCTTTTGTATGTTTGTCACTCTCTTGTGACCTGCTATTTTTGGGGTGCCTTGATAGTTGAAGCAGACCTTGTGCTGTTGAAGCTAGAGAGGTGAGCAGAATAAGTCTGATTCCCTGTAAAGACTTCTCTGTTGACACCCACCCCTTGGTGCTCGTACGACCTTATGCAGTTGCGAGCGCCATAAAACCATCTACTATTTAAAAAACAACAACCTAGTAATTGTTTCCACTTTATTTGTTTGTCAGTTTGTGCTCTTAAGGTGGAAGGTGTATTTATTTTGACCTTTGAGGCTTTGGAACATCATCTGTTCTTCTGTAGAAAACTAACTGATTTAAGGGGATGTTTTCTTCCCAAGCTACCCCACACATCTAACTGCCTCTACTCCTCAAAACAACAATTAGAACAGACATGCAGCTATTACCGAATGGCATCATGCAGAAGAGTTAACGCTCAGATGCTACTGGATCGCTAACAACAACAACAATAACAACAGGCTTTGATTTGTCTTCTGCGTCCATTAATGGCATAAGAATGAGGATAGATTTATTACTTCAATATGCTGCCTGAATTATTTGTTGTTTCCATTTTTAGCAAACATTGATTTCCTGTGAGTAGTCAAATTTAAGTTTGCTTCTGGAGGAAGTAGTTAGCGTAGGCAACAAAAGCCAAACTGAAGAGTAGCACCAAAAAAAAAGAGTAGTTGATTCTTCTTATGCTTGTTTGTACATGTATCTAATTCTGCTTCTTTTGCTTGTTTGTACATGTATCTAATTCTGCTTCTTTTGCTTGTTTGTACATGTATCTAATTCTGCTTCTTTTGCTTGTTTGTACGTATATCTAGTTATTCTTCTTTTGGCTTTTGTCACCTGTTCTGACTGCCTTGTGTGAAAAAAAGTATAGTGAGCTAACATCTAACAGTTTTGTTTTACTGCCGCGCCCCAAGGATGTGGTGCAAACTCACCATGTCTCAGGAGTGGTCAGTTTACTCATGACCCAACTTTTGACTTTTGAACTGTAGTTGACGGTGTACTCATAACCGAACTGCCTTCGACTTATGACCTAGGCACACTATCAAGTGTCTGTCTTTGGAGTGGTCTGTCTCCTCGTGAGCCAAGCCACTGAAGTTGGCCTCTTTCCGTGGAATTGTACTCATCAGTGCTTATTCTTTCCTATCGAACATCTATCACCTTTATCTCCCCTCCTTCTTTTTTTTGTTTGTTACTCTCTTGTAACACCTAAAATCTTCGGCACTTATATGACCTTATTGTGTTACAAGTGCTGTAAAAGTCTTTCTTAAACTAGAAAAAGTAGTAGTAAGTCTACTAATATCCTAACCTCTGTCTTGCAACCTTTGACCTGTTCCCCAGGAAGCGGAGCGAAGCTGACCATGTTCCAGGAGTGGTTCACCTGGTGCCAGACGTGTCGACATGGAGGTCATGCAGCACACATCACAGAGTGGTTCAGGTGGGTTGGACATGCTGGGCTGGGGGGGGGGGGAGTGTCAATTTTTAAGAATAAATTAATGAATGAAAAAGAGCCCACTTTTATTGATCAGTATGATGTAATGTGGCTTCAGAAGGGATACATTCACACCTTCCTGTCTACCTCCTTACCTCCCTACCTACCTACCTACCTGCCTACCTATTTACGTATGTACTTACTTACTTACCTACCTGCCTACCAAGTGGTTCTGGTTGGTTATACATTTTTATTTTTGCTTTTCGCTTTCAAAAAGGTTAATAAAAGTCCATTATTATAGATCAGTGCGGGATAATTTGTTTTGCTATAACATACACACAAATGCACTCATATATTATATATACATGCGCCCATGCACACACACACACACATACACACACACACATGCACACTCACACACACACACACACACACACACAATCTGCTGTAAGCTGACAATACGCCTTTGTTTAATTTTCAGCAGTTTCGAGAAAAGAGGTTTTTTGTCAGCGAACCGTTGTTTTAAGATTGGTGTTCTTCTGAAATTTGAATTTGAATTTATTAAAAAACTAGTCACAGTTGCACTTTGATTTTTGCACACAAGTGGGGTAACTGATCAGGCTTTTGATTTTGCAAATTAAAAAATTTGGCGCCAAAAATGAAAGATGGCGTTTCGTCAGCTTATGGCTGTATAGGCTGTATGTTTGTAGGTACATGCTTTTTATTTAGTCTTTAAAGACATTGGCCTACATCACATAAAGTGTGCACATTTTACAAAGAAGACTTCCGTGAAAACAATATAATAAGTTGTAAATGACATAGGTATCAATAACATTCTAAGAACTTCTTTGTACGTTATCCTCTAGTAATACCCCTTATCTTCGTCTCATCTATGAACCATTTGTGTTACAAGTGCCATGAGCTCTTACCTAGCAGGTTGTTGAAGGATGCCACTGGTATGTCCTACTTCTTTTCTTTCCCCATGTTGTTTCTGTATAATCTGTCTTGCTTCTTCCCTGCATTATATGACAGTTGTTGTGTTAAATGTGTTTCTCTTTACTCAAACTCATGCTCTTACTACTACCATACTAAAAGTAAACTGAGTTGCTCCTTTGTGTTGCAGAGAGCACAGCGAGTGCCCAGTGACAGGATGCCCCTGTAAGTGTGTGGCCCAGGACGCTGTCAGTTTGTGCCTGCCAGAGACGGGAGCCGGGATTCCGAAAGCGTGATTTCTACTGTGGTTTGTGTGTGTGTTTGTGTGTGTGTATGAGAGAGGGAGAGAGAAATCTTGAAATCTGTGAGTGGATGATACAGTAGTCTCCGCCTAAAATCCTGGTGCTCTGGAGCGAGGAAAATGCGGGATCATAGGCGAAACATCAAAGGAAGAATCCATGGTGACCCATGTTCAGGCCCGCAACCGGTAAAAATGGTCTCCCTTTACTCTAAAATGTATTGGCGTGACCTCTGGTTGGGTTTATGACTTATGGCGAACAAAGAGTTGTCAACCTTGATGACCGATCACAGTGGCAATGGACATGCCATTTTCACTTATTTTCCTATCGTGAGTCTCAAGATCGCCCATATCCAGTTGCTCCTCCCCTTTACCTGTCTGAAATTTATAGCTTTTCATCTCTGACTGAGTCTCTGCTGTCAGTAAATTATGATCTGAAATGCGGGATCTTAGCCGAATGTAGATCTTGAGAGCGGGATCTTGGGGGTGACTTTTTTGTAGTAAATATTCTGTGTTCTTAAAACAGCAGGATCGTAAGCAGTAGGATCTTTGGCAGAGACTACTGTAGTCATTTGTAACAAAATTTGTGGGTAATCACTCTTTATAGGATCTGTGTGTGGGTGATAGTCACTTGATACTTGAATGCTACAAATTGACTGCTTACTGTAAGACTCGGCCATGTGCCATTTTGAAAAGCGATTTATGACAGAATCTTTCACAGAAAAGTTGAGCTGTCTTCAAGAAACTTTTTACGGATTCACTTCTCAGAGGCAATGTAATGAAATGTGAGGGGGGGGGGGGGGGAATTGTCTTCCACAGCACATTGGTTCCTAAGCTCATGGTTCAGGTTCGCCGTTGGCTCTAGAGCCCTTGACACTTCTGTAAAGTTTTACAAAATCGTGAGATATGATTATTTATTTAAATTTATAGAATAGTAACTTGTACCTTAGTGTCTACTGGAAGGCAGTTGGCTCTTCCAATATGGATCACTTCACAGTATTCTCCCAGAAAAAAGTTTATAATATAAAATGGAATGTTTGTAAAAATTGTGGTGAGCCGCTGAATGGTCTCACTGAATACTGAATTAGATTTTGTGTATTTTGTAAAATAATCAAATGTGCCCAACTTTCCTCCATTGCCTTATATGTTTCTGAACCTTGTGTGCAATGTTATTGTATTTGAAAAGATTTTGCTATAATCGTGGCTAACTTTATAGGGAAATTCCCTGTGTCCCTATTTATGAATGCATTCCATTGAGAAATGCAGCTGTGGAGAGCAGGCTTACTTAACTCTGTCTGTGCCAATCATAAATGTATCATCAACATAGCATTATCTCCAGTCTGAAACTGACTCATTTTTTGGTGCGTCTGTGCCCTCAGTTTGCTAGGAATTTTTTCTGACTTCATTTTCTTGTGTGTTATTTTTTTTTTTCTTTCATTTTGATACGCAACATTTCTACTTCATTTGATCAAACTGTTTTTGTACCTGGCTTTCCCAGCAACGCCTTAATACTGTCACATTTACAACACACAGGTCTAGCACAACTGTAGAAGTCCTTGTGGCTTGGACAGATTTGCATATTTATGAGGACTTCTGAGTTATAAGTTGTAACATAACAATTGAGGCAAGTTCTTCCTATTTTTCATTCCTATTTGTGTGTTTTCGCCACTGATACATGTTCATGTAGTTTATAAGAAATCGAAATTACTTACACATGGCATTAACTGTTAAGTTGTGAAGCTGAAGAGTCGAAACGAGTGATGTGTGTATTAGTGTTCTGCAGTGCCCATGGCAAGTGTGTTTTATGAGATGTATGTTAATGCCAGGTGCAAGAGACAGAGGTATGTTATATTGTGAGATGTATGTTAATATCTGGTGCCAGCGACATGTGTGTTGTTTTGTGAGGTGTGTGTTAATGTTTGATGGTGGGAGGAATGGTGAGATGGTGTTACTATTTAGTTGTGGGTGTACATGTTCATACATTGTGTTCTGCCTCATTTCTTTCAGGCCTCTTTGTTCCGTGCGTTGTGTCACAGGTTTTTTATTGATAATTTTTCTAATCACTGTCTTTTTAAAAATAATATGTTTACTTTCAACCCAATTGATATCATTTCGTAAGGGTGCTTGTTGGAATCAGTAAATTTAAGTGTATTACAACCCGGTATTGTAAATAGCATACAAGTCTACAATTGTAGATCTAGTCTTTGATTGTCATATGGTGGGAGAGCGGTGACCAGCTACTGACATTTTGCTATCTCAGAATTACAAAGTTCCATCTGACATTTTTGGCCGTTTTGAGTTGCTATGACAGCAGGTCAGAAACCAAATGTTCTATGTGCTCTATCAAAATCGTAAGCTTATTCTGAGTCGTTATTGAGATATTCAAAGAATTGCATTCGAAAAAGCGTGAACATGCTGTACAACTCAAATATTTTTATGTCAAATATCTCAAAATTAGGTTCTGAGCAGATAGAACTTTGTAATTCTGAGGTAGCAAGCTGTCTCGGGGGCAGATCGTAATGATAATGGTCTCCATCACATAACGTTCATTTTTTGGAGTTTTGTTTTTGTATGCCTGCCATGTGGAGGGTTGATGTGATGATTCTGACATATATGTTTGTGGAATGAGCAGACAGAATACAGTCAAACTCTATTATGCCCCCCCCCTCCCTTTCCCCCCACCCTTATCCTTATATTGCCAGTCCCACCTACCCCCAGGTTTTGCCAGTGCACAAAAAAGAACACCCTACATTACATACAGCTGAAATTGTCTAAGATGGCCACTCACTGTCGAGGAGAAAAGTTGTTGTCTTAGACAGGTGGACGTCTGGGACAGAGTCATTGTAGTATTTTTAAATAATGCAAATTGGGAAATGGAAAGGATTTGTTTGTACTGGTGATTGTCTTGGACAGGTGGCCGTTAGAGCAGGTTTGACTGGATTTGCCCTTTTAAATGGCCACCTGCCAACAGCCTGAGTTGTCCGACCCTTACTTAACTATTTTTAATCTGGCCTCACGACACCGCCAACGAACTGGCTGCCGAAGACACACGCTACAAGCAGTAATAATCTCCCTTTTGCCTTCACACACTTTTAGGAGCTAGCAGTTGTCACATGTAGGAAGCCTGAAAGCTTTCTCATCCAATTTAAGTGAAATAACGTATTAACATTGTTCTTCCTCTAATTGTGACAGAATCATTTCCTTTGACTGAGCAGTCTGTATGATTTAACAGGGCGGCATTAAAACCCAGTTATACATACTGCCAGCCCCACTACCGCCAATTTCATTTTCGTACCAAGGTCGTCGGTATAATAGGGTTTGACTGTATTTGTTTCTTAAATACTCTTATTTAAACATTTTTAAATATGTATAAATGCAATAATCATAGACTTTCTTCCCTTCCCAGTGTGCATTTGTATGGTTGCATGTATTACTGAATGTTCATCTTTTCCAAGATATCTTCTCAATCTAGATAAGGATGACTCATTTGTTTATATGTGGAAACCCACATAATAGAAATGGTAATACAATATACTAATTTCTTTATTAATCTATTTGTGACTCATAAATTACATTAAATGGTAAAATTACAACTATCTGTGTATTTTATCCAGTTTAAAAAAAATTTAAAGTTTATAAGCCTACCTACCATTGCTTTCTGGATTTTGTCAGATTGGTCAAAGGAAAATTATGAAAGGTAGAATCGATAGCTTTACCTCTCATATGTATTTGAACATAATGATCTGCTTTGTGGTCCTATGAAGAAAAATGGTAAGGTGTTGATACTGAGGTTTCCAGATGTTTAAAATCTTTTTAGTTAATTTCAGAAACTACATGTACTGCCTTTCTGGTATCAACTGTTATTAATATATATTTTTGTTTCTTTTCAAGATCTAAAAAAAAAAATCTCTTTTTAGAGGATCTAATTCATGCTGCTCAGCTTTGTAAAACATCTGTGTAATGCTTGTTAAAAATAATTGCCAAATGAGCCCATCCTATACTCTAAAGTACCAACAGAACTAATTTATTTTAGCTGAAACTGAAAAATAAGTTTTGTCATAAAAGTCATTCATGTAAAGTACTATTTCGAACATATGAGCATCCCCTTAATGTTGTGAGTGAGATATTCGTCAAGTCCCTAATGGAAACGGGGAACAATAGATGAGTTCTCTTCAGAAAAAGTAGAAGGTCCGGTCTTCACTTGGTACCAGAATATGAAGTGAAGCTTTTTCCTGGAGTTTTTAAAACTTTACTTCCAAGTTCTCTTGATTTGTGGCAAGTTTTTCTAGTTTGCCTGCCTTTTCAAAATGGTTCTAATCTTTTTTTTTTTTCTTTTTTGCCGTTTCATGTGATCTCCTTGCACTTGAATAAGCTGATTACAATAAATTACATGTGTGCATGACTTTGGGGATATGAATTCATCTGTGTATAAAATGTGTGTTTGAGATGTCTAAAGATACTCCTTTTGTTGTTGAAGAAAATAAAGTGTTGAAATTGCTCAATACCATCTTGTGTTAAGGTGAATTTTGTTTGATTCATGTCTTGGTGTAATGAAACTTGGATGCAATGAAAAGGGGAATCTAGGTCTTTCTTGCTGAGGTCAACTTTCATCAGAATAGTATATATGGTATATTATATAAAAAAGACTTTCCTACTTCACTTACTGAAAATAGGGCTTAACTTTTACTTTTTTTGTACCACAAGTTATTGAGGAGGAGATGCGAGTATCCACCCCTTGGCGCTCATATGACCTTATGCAGTTGAGAGCGCAGTAAAACCTTACTAAAGCTAAAAGGAGATGCAATTTTTGGATGTGGGCCGGTGTTACCCTTTTGGATTGTCATCCTGTTTATTTTAAGGGTTCCTGTGACTCTGTCGATCCATATTTTTCTTGGTCTTGTTGCTTTACTCTATGAGGTTATTTGAACTGTGGTACTTCCAGATCTAGTACCCATCTCTGGCAAGACTTGGTCAAGTGGGTAAAGACTAAGAGTCTCTAAGGATGTAATGGATACATGGGGATGATTAGCAGGTGGTATGGTATGGTTTGCTTCTTTTTCCCTATCAAACATGTATCGTCCTATTTTCTCCTTCTTTTTGTGTGTGTTACTCTCTTGTAAAACCTCTAATCTTCCACACTTATATGACTTACTTGGTGTGTGGTTAGAAGGCGCCATTGGCAGGTCCTACTTCTTTACTTTCCCTCTGTTGATTCTGTCTGTCTGTCCTGTACCAGGGCGGTGCTACTTACTGAAATGTCTTTAGGCCATTCCCAAAGGGGGAATATTAACATGCTCTTAGGCACAGTAGAATTGTAAATGGGCTGATTTATCAATGTCATGCTGCTATTGTGCCGGAACGACATAGGGGTAACTGCTGCTTTTTCTTTCCTCATCCTTACTATCGTCATTTTTTCCTCTACTTCTATTGCATGTTTGTCACTTTCTTGTGAATTATTATTTCCGGGGTGCCTTGATAGTCGGAGCAGACTTTGTGCTGTTGAGGCTAGAGAGGTGAGTAGAGCAACCCTGATTCCCCATTTGGACTTCTCTATTGACATTCACCCCTTGGCGCTCATATGACTTTATGCAGTTGCGAACGCCGTAAAACCTTACTAAAACTAAAACTGTCTTAGTCCTAGCACTAACTGACCATTATTGTATCGGTGTGCTACTCTTTACTCAAACAAATAAAAAATAGATCGGCTTGTGTTACAAGTGCCGTAAAACTCTTACTAAAACCAAAAAAAAAAATGGATACATGATATGTCCGACAGCAGACCAAAGGCCATGATGTAACACATTTGGAACTGTCACAATCATACGCATATCGAAAACACGATTCTGCTAATTTCATAACATACGTGTTATTGTTTGTCTTTTTGGATTTCAGATAGGTAAAATTATTTGAAAAATCTGAATAAAATCATGAAGCTATAGGGCCTACTCCTTTTCCAAAGCTGAAATGCCCAGAAACACAGCGTTTTCAAGTGTTGTTGAATAACCGGAGTAGGCGTCCTCATTGAGTATCATTGAGGTAAACTGTCCCGAGCAAACCAGAGTTCAAGAAAAACTCGTTAGGGATTTGAACTACTACGATCCTCATCATTCGTCCAACCTGCTGTCAACAGCTCCCCCCACCCCCCAATGATGTACAAATTGTACATTAATCCAGTGTGGTAATTCCCAAAGAGACAATTTCTCCAGTCTGAAAGGACCAATGTAGCGAACAAGACAAATGAATAATAAGCTCCACAATACGATGCCCAAGTTGGGCCCACGAAAACTTAGTTGAGCAAAATAGCCCATTGGTCACACCCCTCTTACCACATAAATACCAGAAACAAAATGTTTGGTGTCAGATTCAATTCCAACTTTATGATCAAACATAGACTCTATCTTCATAGAATGTCTGGACTTTGGAAAGACCCGAAGGAAATACTTAATTAAGTGTAAATGTACCAGTTCAAAGAATTTGTTCGGCACGCTGATCTCAACAGAATTCTTAAGTTCATGAAGTCCGTTGGGGTGTTAACTCTAAAATGTAAGAGCGGGTGGTTGGAGGATGCCACTGGTAGTTACAACGTTTTCAAAATCATGCTGCTAGGCTTGTACTAACGAAAAAGAAGAGGGACCACATTACTCCCATGTTAAGAACGTTGCATTGGCTTCCCGTGTCAGCTAGAATGTCATATAAAATTGCAATATTATGTCATAAATGTGTCAATAACAAAGCTCCCTCATATCTTAGAAATCTCATCCAGATTTATGTTCCATCTAGATCACTAAGATCAGGCGATCAGTATCTTTTAAGAGTTCCCAGAAAAGGCGGTAAAAAATTAGCTGAAAGATCGTTTGCCCACCTTGCTCCGTAAGTTTGGAACTCTCTTCCCCAACCCTTGAGACATACAACATCTGAGTCTAAATTTTAAAAAATCTTTAAAGACACATTTAATGACATCCTTTTTAAGTCAGTAGATTCATGTTCAATACAATGTTATGTAAATGTCTATGAATCCATTTATGTATTTTGTGAATTGCAGTGTATATATTATTTTATGTTCATTTCGTGACGATGTGTAATCGTGTGCGTGTGATAAGCAAGTAGATGTGTGTGTGTGTGTGTGTGTGTGTGTGTGTGTGTGTGTGTGTGTGTGTGTGAGAGAGTGTTTGGCATACATGTGTGTGCACATGTGTGCGTGTTATGTGTTCGTGAGTGTGCATGCGTGTGTTTGTGTGTGTGTATGTGTATATGTGTGTATTTGTGTGTATATGAGTGTGTGGATTTGTGTGTGTGTGTGTGTGTGTGTTTGTGTCGCGTGCATGAATATTGTTCTTACATGCATTTATGTAAAGCGCCTAGAGTTGTGTTTACACGAGAGTGGGCGCTATAGAAATGATCTTCATTATTATTATTATTATTAGGTCTTACTTCTTTACTTTCCCCTCTGTTGTTTCTGTCGTCTGTCTTACTTTTTCCACAGCACTAAATGACTATTATTGTGTCAATGGACATCTCTTTACTCAAACAAACTAACATAATGTAAGCAGTGCTATTTCAAGCACATGAAATTGCTGATTTTAAACTGAATTTTTACTTTTCATCTTTAGATACTAACGTGAGTACAATCAACTTGTGTCTCGCACGCTCATGTGACCTATGCAGTTGCGAACGCCGTAAAGCTCTTACTACTTACCAAACTGAAACAGTTTCCTCCCTATCATTAACAATACAAACGATGAAACCACAGTATCAGTCCCCTGAAGGAAGTGCTGTGGAGAAATTGCTGGAAATAATTCAAACAAACTGAACACCTGCCATTGGGCGAAATGTTTATTTTCTTTGTATTGTTGTTTGTGTCCAAGTCATATGGTATGGGCCCTATTGACAAGTATGGAGGTATTGGATAAAGAGACGATGTTTTATATTTTCAACAGTTCATTGAGATAACAAGACATTATTGAGGTAAGAAGACATGACATTATTGAGATAATAAGACATTGAGATAACAAGACACTATTGAGATAATAATACATAATTGAGATAGAAGACATCATTGAGATAAAAAGACACTGAGATAACAAGACATTATTGAGCTAACGAGACATAGAGATAATAATGCATACACGAGACAACAAGACATTACTGGGATGACAAGGAGTTGAGATAATAATGCAGAATTGAAATAAGAAGGCGTCATTAAGATATGAAGACCACTGAAAAAAGAAAGCATAATTGAGATAAGAAGACATCATTGATCAATTATGAGTGACATGACAAATATCTTTGAGATAATATGACTCATGGCTAGGTCTTCTTGGTTTGTCTTCCATTGAGTCACACCTCAGTTATTGTTCTCTGTGGCCCTGTTGTTCTTTGTTTGACCTGCGGAGAGAAAGAATCGATAAGAGTTGGCTTTGGCCGCCACCTGGGCAAAATTCAAAATTTCCTACCAACTGAATACGTTTAATGTGTCCCGCGCACTCATATGACCGTATGCAGTTGCGAGCTCCGTAAAACACTTACAAAAAATGAAAAAAAGGAGAGAAAGGAGAGAGTTGGGGCCTTCCATAATGACACGTTCTGGTACATGTATCTGTATAGGTTTGTGGATAGACAACGAAAACTTACTGAGTTATTGACAATCTACGACAACTTCTAAACACATTAATTGTGAAAAAATATACACACTCATCCGGACGGGTGGGCCCACTTACCATTAGACAAACACAGGCTCCAAGATTTCAAGGCGAGCCCAAACGCTTCCTTTAAAAATCATTTAGAAAATTAACAACTTTCGTACGATTTTGATAATAACGTTTTTCATTTAAAATGCATCTTTTAGCTACAAAAAAGTGGAGGAGAAATACACGAAGAAAAGAGAGGAAGAAACTCTCAAAGGGACAAAAGGGAGGGAGACAGTCTCCAAGGAAGAAAAGGGAAAAGATCAACCCCCCCCCAAAAAACAACAACCCGAAAACAAACAAACCTCCCTCCCCCCCCACAACTCGCCCCTCCCACCCCCCCCACCAACCCCCCCCCCCAACCAACCAACCAACCAAACAAACAAACAAACAGACACACGACCCAACAAAAGTGAAAAGAATGACAAAAAGTAGAATTATAAAACTCTTCTACTGTTGAAAAGCTTTTTTCCACCTCATAATTGACCTCTTGCCTTTGTATGTTGCAGGTGTCTTACTTCTCAAAAAAAGTTAGACAATACCTGTATATAGCAGTCTACAGGCTGAAATTGTTTGCTGTTGTCACAATGAAGATGTTGTGGTATATATATATATATATATATATATATATATATATATATATATATATATATATATATATATATATATATATATATATATTATAAAATAGAAGAGTGTCATGTCCAACACTACACACAAACAGGGCACGTAGGCCTAGTTTGTATAAAATGAAGTACAGGTAGTGGTTTTGTTGGGCTAGTGGTTAGGCTCTCGGATTCTCACACATGAGCGTCGTGAGGTCATGGGTCGAATCCCGGGCCAGACAAAGATCGTACATAACAAGATTGTTCACACAGCCAAAAAAAGTGTCCGCAGAAATCCGCGCTTTGTTTCAGATGGCACTGCAGTCTTTGTTTTGAAGCTATCTTCTGTTTCTCCAAAAGAAGAATAGGAATAGCACAGTTTGTTAATTTCACTTTTATTGTTTTTCACACAAAAGCAGGGTAACTCTGTTCGCAAAGTCAACGCTTTTTCGAAGAGGGTGCAACCGAATTTTGTTGACACATTTTAATTAGCCCAAAAGAGAAGAGTGAACTATCTTGATAATTATACACGATCTTTGTGTCAGAGGCCCGATGTTGTGTCTTTGGAAGATGCATTTTAAACAATGGGTATTTGATATAGAGAATGATCTTGTCAGACGTTTGAAAGCTTTATCAGATCCTTGCGCTGTGTGCTTCCCGGAGGATGTTTCTTGGTGTTCTTGGATCTGCTGAAGTAATGATATTATCTATTGTAAAGCCCACAGGGCTTGCTACTGATTGGGAAATTGCGCTATGGAAACGCTAATTATTCATCTATCATGTCTGTATTGTAATTAGCATTTCATACAGACTTACAGTACTTTGCGTAGTCTCCTCGAACGTTGTTGATGGTTTCTGTTGCCGTGGCGTCCACGCTAGGGCAGTTGCGGGTCACGTTGTCTATACAGTTGAGCAAACGCCTTTGGGCCCTGCAAAAAGTGGTAAGTGTTTCAGGTCGTAGATATCAAGGCTGGCACCATTGTGTCAATCCGTAGCATTGGCATCGCTGAAGTGTGTCTTTATCCACACCTTCCGTCCGACCGGACGAAGAAAAAAACAAACAAGCTGTGCATGATTTTCGATGCAGTTGGTAGGCCCGAGGCCGCGGCTCCTCCGACGACAAGAGGTTCGTTTAAAAACTTGTTTAAAACTACATCTTATCGTAAAAATATAGGCAATATCAAAATCGGAACAAGTGTGACAAAAGTAACAAAATAAATCGCGGTTGATGACTCTTTAAAAAAAAAATGGATTTTGAAGATCACAAAAGAAGTAATTTTAACCAAGATTGCATCATCTATATCTATATTATTTGTAAAAGTTCGTCATTTTGGTTGCCTAAAACTTCCGAACCACTTAAATTTCAAATTTGAAAAAAAAAATAGCGGTGGTTCAGGAACAATTAAAGGGTGCACAATTGTATTAAGGAGTCTGAAGTCACTGTAGTTTAATTTTCAGTTTTTCATAAGTTTCGTTTAGATATAATCTTGGGAAAGTCCTGTAAACAAGTGAGGCTTCCGTTCACAAGCAGTGCGCACTGTTTCCACAATGATTTGACGATCGATTCTTTTGAGTTCGTTCATCAAACGGGTACCCAACTATTATTTTGTGAAAGTTCGTCACTTTGGTCGTCTAAAACCTCCGAACCACTTAACTTTCGAATTTGAAAACCCCCCACAAATTTGCGGTTGAACAGAACCATTTAAAGGGTGCACAGTTTAATTAAGGAGTCTGATATAGACAATGCAAAGTGTGTTGAATCGGCTCGATAAGCTTATCACCTGGGCCAGGATGAAGTTTAAAGCTAAAAAGTCTAGAAGCCTGACTATTAACAAAGGAAAACAGAAGCAACTGAAGTTCACAATTGCAGGGGAGCAAATGCCCACAGTAAAAGAACAACCCGTGAAAAGTTTGGGTCGGTGGTACTCAGGAACTCTGTCTGATAGGAGTCAAGGCGTGGAAATCATGAAGCAGGCTGAAAATGGGCTGAAAGCAATTGACCAGACAAAGCTTCCAGGAAAGCACAAGATATGGTGTCTACAGTTTGCCCTCTACCCTCGATTGGCGTGGCCACTGACAATGTATGAAGTTGCTTTGTCAAGAGTTGAGATGATCGAAAGAAAGTGTAACAGCTACATCAGGAAGTGGCTGGGGCTACCCCGTACCATTAACACGTCATCCCTGTACAGACATAGAGGTGCGCTTCAACTACCTCTCACGTCAATTGTGGAGATCTACAAAGCAGGCAAGATTAGAACCGTTTTGATGTTGAGAGAATCAAGGGATAAGGAGATCAGTGGAAAACCTCCAGATGTCAAAACAGCCAGAAAGTGGAAGGCAGAAGTTGCAGCTAACGAGATCATCTCTGCATTGGAGCATGGGGACATTGTCGGTCCAGCGCAACCTGACAGATTAGGGCTAGGTAATGGCGACTTTAGACCTTTCAGGAAAATGTCTCAGCGAGACAGAAGAAAAGCTGCAACAAGACATATGCAAAAGATGGAGGCAGAGAGGCGAGAAATTCATCTCATCCAGTGTAGCCAGCAAGGACAAATGACCAGATGGGAAGAGCATGTTGTGGAAAGAAAAGTCGGGTGGAGTGACATCTGGAAGTGGAATACATCAAGGCTGAGCTTTCTTCTCCGGTCTACGTATGATGTTCTGCCTTCACCGGTGAACCTTGTCAGATGGAAGGTACAGGAGGACAACAAGTGTAGATGCGGTAAGCTAGGAACCATGAAGCATATTTTGTCAAACTGCAACCTAGCTCTTAACAGATACACCTGGAGACACAACGAGGTGTTGAAAGTGCTCACGAAAATGGCGACACAACAGGTGGAAGAAGGAAAATATGCCCCCAAGATACAGAAGCATGGACCCACCAAGACTGCGTTCGTTCCGCAAGGAAGCAAGGTTGCCAAAAGAAAGAAAACGAACGAAGCCATGAAAGACCAGAGCGGAGGCACATGGGAAGTAGCTGCTGACTTAAAAGGCTTTGAGAGATTCTTCCCCATTCCAACTACGAAAAAGCCAGACATTGTGTTATGGGAGGAAAAAGACAAAGAGGTACACTTGGTAGAGCTCACGGTGCCCCACGAGGACAATATCTATGCCGCTCATGAGCGGAAAGAAAACCGTTACGAGGCACTCGTCGAACAATGTGAGGAGGCAGGATGGAAGGCAACCCATTTTCCGGTAGAGGTAGGATGCAGAGGTTTTGTAGCAACAAGCGCCCGTAAGTGGATGAGAGTGGCAGGACTTACTGCAAAGAAAAGCAACGAACTCACAAACTCCCTTCAGGAGACAGCAGAGAAAGCCAGTCATTGGATCTGGTTGAAGCGAGAGGACTCAAGCTGGAATGAATCCTAAAGTTGGCAGCAGAGGAAAACAGTCGAACTAACATGGAGACCTCACATCGGTGAGGGGGCTCGGTGCGTCAGAAAAGCTGTAGAGAGGAAGAGCCCGAAACAGCGACGCATTCTCTCCTGATGATCTCCATGCTAGAGTCCGGGATACGGAGCGTTCGACGGTGAGCAGTGCATACGGCTGTTTAGACTACGTAGTCAAAGTAGTTTAATTTTCTGTTTTTCATTAGATCCGTTTAGATCCAATCTTGGGAAAGTCCGTTTTCTAAGACGCCTTGTAAACAAATGAGGCTTCCGTTCACAAGCAGTGCGCACTGCTTCCACCCTGACTCGACGGTCGATTCTTTTAAGTACGTTCATCGAACGGGTACAGAGCTAGTATAGCATATTCTTATCACAAAGAGGGCGAACAACTCTCACTTTATGCTGACCTTGTAATATGCCGTGACGCTGTCACTCTTTGACTAGTCTCTTTTCTCTAACTAACTGTAACAAGATGGTACCTGCAGACGTTTTCGATGGAAGGTCCGACTGATTGGATGTCCTCCCAACACAGAGTCAGTTGGCTGGACACTAGCTCCGGTGGGCATTCTCGGCGGGAAGGGGGTGGAAAGGGACCTGCAGGGGAGGGGAAAGGAGGGGGGGTGGTCATATGCTTAGATTAGATATAATATATGCGTGTGTGTGAGGGGGGGGGGTTAGGGGCAGAGGTTTAGAATATGTGCATGTGTATGAGGGGGGAGGGTTGTTAGAGGTTTAATAATAATAGCTAGAACGTCAATTCTGACAATGACCAATATATTCAGAGAGGAGAATATATATTATTTCTCCAGCGAAATAAAAGAATTCGAAGAATCTAAGGTTGAGATGACTTGTGGCTTCTGAATTGGTTAATGAGACCTATTCTAACAGAGAAAAGTTGCCACATTTAGAATATTTAGAAGCTCCATTTCCACTTGTGATTGTGTGCATCAAGCGGACTTCTCTCTTGATTTCAGCATTTCTTTTTCGTGAAGCCTCATATGATTTGCTGCTCACTGTGACGGCTGCTCTCTAGCTGGGTTTGTCACGAACTAGGCTCTCCTTGTTGAAGTATTTGTGTTGAAGACCTTCAGGGACATATTTAGGGTGTCTTTGTAGCGCCTTTTTGGTGCGCCAACCTTGTGCTTCGACCCAAAGGACAGTTCAAAATAGAATACAGCCTTTGGAGTTATGAAGTTTGGCATTCTTACAAAATGGCCAACCCAGCGAAGTTGAGCCCTTTTGAGGTTAGAAAATAGACTCTCAGCATTTGCCCTTTTGAGAACTTCGGCGTCTGGTATTTTATACTTCCTTTTGATGCCAAGAACCCTCCTGAGGCATTTCATGAAATGATTAAGGTTCTTGGAATGGCATTGGTACCACCATCCAAATCGCGCACCATACAATGCCACAGCAGTCCCAGATATTTGCTCTGAGTCTGCCAAAGGGTGCACTAGCTTTATTCATACCTAAAGCTATTTCTGCTTCGATGTGAGCCTTTGAAGATTGAAAACGGCCAAGATATTTAAAGCTGTCAACCTTGCTCAGTGTTGTTTAATGTATATCGATTATAGGAGGGATGGTCTGCATATCACCAGCGACAGGCTGGAAGAGAACTTCTGTCTTTTCTGTGCTTATTGTAAGTCCGAAGGTTTCACATGCATTTGAAAACGGATCTACACGTTTTTGCATGCTGGGCTTTTTTAAAGAGCAAGTAGCGCGCAACCATCGGCAAATAGCAGCTCACAGACATGCATTGTGCTAGTTTTTGTTTTTGTCTGCAGCCTATGAGAGTTGAAGACTTTACTGCTGTCCAGTCTGTACCTGATGTCAATGCCTGCAGGGGAGCGCTGGAGCTCTTCATGCATCATCGCTGAGAACATGATGCTGAAAAATGGTGGTGTCATCACACAGACCTGCTTCACTCCATTTGTCACTCAAAAAGCTCCAGACATATCACGATTTCTCTAGACAAATTTAATGTGTTCATGGCTCACCATAGTTATTAACTTTGGTGGACAACCGTACTTCGCTAGGGTTTTCCAAAAGCCTTTACGACCAACGGTTTCGAACGCCTTTGTTAAATCAACAAAGGTCATGTACAAGGCTTTTTCCGATCAGAGGTTAAGAATGTTTGTTTTGAATGTATACCTAGGGGAGGGCAGAGGTTTAACGTATATGTATTTGTGTGTGTATGAGGGTTGGGGGGGGGCAGGGGGTATCAGAGGTTTAGCGTGTATATACATGTATGTATGAGAGGGGGATTTATGTGTAAATTGGCAGGGGGAAAAGGGGGAGGGGGTGAATTTTTGAGTGTATATGTGTGTGTAAAGGGGATGGGTGGGGACTGGGGATAGAGTGTATATGCGAGGCAGCGTTGTAAAATCAGGCGCTCGTCAAAATAGTGAAAGTGAAGAAACTGGCATTTTCCCTCAGGCTTTGAATTTTTAAAATCAAAATTTGTTGTTGTTGGCTCAACACCTTTCATGCCATTACAGAAAACATTCCTGTGTGGATTTTACTGAAAAACTTTGATTAAAGGCATCTAAGATGTAAATTTTCAGTTCCCACGGACTTTCAAACTACGGAAATAACGCAACTTTGGCTGTCATTTTCTCGCTAATTTTATCTCTGAAACCAGGCGATCCCTACCTCCTTCATTCACCAATATCTTGACTTGTACAAAAGATAAATCGATATTTTTTTCCATCAAAAGCAAGGCAAATAAATGGATATTTTTTTCCCTTCAAAAGCAAGGCAAATGGACCGGTTTTAAGATGATACCAATAACTCCACATGTCCCAAAATTGACGAGCGCCTGATTCCACCGGGCCATGACACGTAATATATGTTTGTGTGTTGGGGGAGGGGGGCTAAGACCGCTAAGAGTGTAATTGTGTACTTATTATGTTTGTATATTTATTTTATATTTATAATATATATA